>NW_020257532.1:0-10481 GCF_003255815.1 Theropithecus gelada
TTCTTCCTCCTTCCTCTTTCTCTCTTTTTTTTTTTTTTTTTTTTTTTGACTGTGGTTAGTTGGCAGAGTTTACAACCAGTCAGAAAAGCTGTGCCTCTGAGAAATCCAGAAGACCAGAAGACTGGGTCATTTCAGTTCCTCTTTTTCTCTCTTTACTCATAGCTCATTGTCCCTCATGACCAGGACTGATTATTCAGTTTCACTGAATTATCCAAAAATGAAAGAAAAAGATTCAATACTCTATTTCTCTATACCTAACTCAGGAAAAAAAAAAAAAATGTGAGGAGAATGCGACATTTCTTAATACCTTTATCAGGACCTCAAAAACTCCATGCAAAAAATAAGATATCTCTCCACATGTCTATAGCAATTAGAAAATGTTATGTTGGTTGTTTCCTTATTTGGAGACAAATGGCAAAACTGAAGAAACACTAGGTGTCAATTACAAGCCTTTAAGAGAACCCAGGCCATCAGATTATCTGGCAAGTGTCTAGTCATCCTATTTCTATTGAAATATTTTTATCACATATGCAAAGTGTCCGTTGAACAGTTGATTCATTGTTCATCTCTAAATATTTACCCAAGAATGTAGATATGTTTCCACTTTTCTTTCACCTTTCTACATCTATATGCAAAGAGCTACCCAGAGCCGTTAAAACCCCAAGCTGGCATAGCATGTGTATTGTGTTTACTATAAAGACTTCAAGAATCCAATAATTAATAGCCTACCAACCAAAAAAAGTCCAGGACCAGACGGATTCACAGCCTAATTCTACCAGAGGTACAAAGAGGAGCTGGTACCATTCCTTCTGAAACTATTCCAATCAATAGAAAAAAAGAAAATCCTCCCTAATTCATTTTATGAGAGCAACATCATCCTGATACCAAAGCCTGGCAGAGACACAACAAAAAAAAAGAGAATTTTACACCAATATCCCTGATGAACATCAATGCAAAAATCCTCAATAAAATACTGGCAGACCGAATCCAGCAGCACATTAAAAAGCTTATCCACCACCATCAAGTTGGCTTCATCCCTGGGATGCAAGGCTGGTTCAACATACACAAATCAATAAATGTAATCCATCATATACACAGAACCAAAGACAAAAACCACATGATTATCTCAATAGATGCAGAAAAGGCCTTCGACAAAATTCAACAGTCCTTCATGCTAAAAACTCTCAATAAACTAGGTATTGATGGGACGTATCTCCAAATAATAAGAGCTATTTATGACAAACCCACAGCCAACATCATACTGAATGGGCAAAAACTGGAAAGCATTCCCTCTGAAAACTGGCACAAGACAGGGATGCCCTCTCTCACCACTCCTATTCAACATGGTGTTGGAAGTTCTGGCCAGGGCAATCAGGCAAGAGACAGAAATAAAGTGTATTCAATTAGGAAAAGAGGAAGTCAAATTGTCCCTGTTTGCAGATGACATGATTGTATATTTAGAAAACCCCATCGTCTCAGCCCAAAATCTCCTTAAGTTGATAAGCAACTTCATCAAACTCTCAGGATACAAAATCAATGTGCAGAAATCACAAGCATTCCTATACACCAATAACAGACAAACAGGGAGCCAAATCATGAGTGAACTCCCATTCACAATTGCTACAAAGACAATAAAATACCTAGGAATCCAGTTTACAAGGAATGTGAAGGACCTCTTCAAGGAGAACTACAAACCACTGCTCAACGAAATAAAAGAGGACACAAACAAATGGAAGAACATACCGTGCTCATGGATAGGAAGGCTCAATATTGTGAAAATGGTCATACTGCACAAAGTAATTTATAGATTCAATGCCATCCCCATCAAGCTACCAACGACTTTCTTCACAGAATTGGAAAAAACTACTTTAAAGTTCATATGGAACCAAAAAAGGGCCCACATTACCAACACTATCCTAAGCCAAAAGAACAAAGCTGGAAGCATCACACTACCTGACTTCAAACTATACTACAAGTCTACAGTAACGAAAACAGCATGGTACTGGTACCAAAACAGAAATATAGAGCAATGGAACAGAATAGAACCCTTGGAAATAATTCCACACATCTACAACCATCGGATCTTTGATAAACTTGATAAAAACAAGAAATGGGGAAAGTACTCTCTATTTAATAAATGGGGAAAACTGGCTAGCCATATGTAGAAAGCTGAAACTGGTTCCCTTCCTTACACCTTATACAAAAATTAATTGAAGATGGATTAAAGACTTAAATGTAAGACCTAAAACCATAAAAACCCTAGAAGAGAACCTAGGCAATACCATTCAGGCCATAGGCATGGGCAAGGACTTCATGACTAAAACACCAAAAGCAATGGCAACAAAAGCCAAAATTGACAAATGGGATCTAATTAAACTAAAGAACTTCTGCACAGCAAAAGAAACTACCATCAGAGTGAACAGGCAACCTACAGAATGGGAGAAAATTTTACAATCTACCTGTCTGACAAAGGGCTAATATCAAGAATCTACAAAGAACTTAAACAAATTTACAAGAAAAAATCAAACAACCCCACAAAAAGTGAGCAAAAGATATGATCAGACACTTCTCAAAAGAAGACATTTATGCAGCCAACAGACACATTAAAAAATGCTCATCATCACTGGCCATCAGAGAAATGCAAATCAAAACCATAATGAGATATCATCTCACACCAGTTAGAATGGTGATCATTAAAAAGTCAGGAAACAACAGGTGCTGGAGAGGATGTAGAGAAATAGGAACACTTTTACACTGTTGGTGGGACTGTAAACTAGTTCAACCATTGTGGAAGACAGTGTAGCAATTCCTCAAGGATCTAGAACTAGAAATACCATTTGACCCAGCCATTGCATTACTGGGCATATACCCAAAGGAATATAAATCATGCTGCTGTAAAGACACATGCACACGTATGTTTATGGCAGCACTATTCATGATAGCAAAGACTTGGAACCAACCCAAATGTCCATCAGTGACAGACTGGATTAAGAAAATGTGGCACATATACACCATGGAATACTATGCAGCCATATAAAGGATGAGTTCATGTCCTTTGCAGAGACATAGATGAAGGTAGAAACCGTCATTCTGAGCAAACTATCACAAGGACAGAAAACCAAACACCACACGTTCTCATTCATAGGTGGGAAATGAACAATGAGAACACCTGGACACAGGGTGGGGAACATCACACACCAGGGCCTGTTGTGGGGTGAGAGGAGTGGGAAGGGATAGCATTAGGAGATATACCTAATGTAAATGACGAGTTAACTGGTGCAGCACACCAATATGGCATATGTATACATATGTAAAAAACCTGCACATTGTGCACACGTACCCTAGAACTTAAAGTATAATAAAAAAAATTTAAAAACACCTCAAGAACCAATTGCATTGACAGCTATAGGGTAATGCTGTGCTTGCATGCAAGAGCTGTGACACCAGCTCAAAGACTGCAGTTTAAAATACAATGTTTCCGCCAGGCATGGTGGCTCATGTCTGTAATCCCAGCACTTTGGGAGGCCAAGGTGAATCACTTGAGGTCAGGAGTTCAAAACCAGCCTAGCCAACATAGTGGAACCCCATGTCTACTAAAAATACAAAAATTAACTGGGCGTGGTGGTGGACGCCTGTAGTCCCAGCTACTCGGGAAGCTGAGGCAGGAGAATCACTTGAACCTGGGAGGCAGACGTTGCAGTGAGCCGAAATCGTGCCACTGCACTCCAGCCTGGGTGACAGAATGAGACTCCATAACAAATAAATAAATAAATAAATAAATAAATAAATAAATAAATAAAATAAACAAATAAAATGTTTCGAGTTAACAGAAAGCTAAGTAAAATGTTTTAAAAAGTAAGCAGTCAACCAAGAAGTATGCATCTAGAGACATAACTAAGCCAAAAGCTCCCGGTTTGTAGAATGCTTTTTGGATACAAGCTGTACATTTACAGAAGCTGGAAAAATTTGGAGGAACCTTGTTTGTAACAACCTAAGACGTAACTTGCTCACATATTTGCCAAATATGTGAATGACCTGGGATTTTTTTTTAAGCTTCTAGCACCTCAGATTTCTTACTTGATTAAAAAAAAAAATCAGCCTTAATTATCTCCAAAGCCTACTAAGAAAATCAATAGCAAAGGTGTGTGCAAATTACACATACGCATGCACACACATACACCCGCAAATACACATACACACATTAAAATTAAGGTAAAATAGTTATTATTTCCCAAAAGCTAACTGACACCCTGAAAAAGTCAGACTTATTCTGTTTCATATATCAGTGATTAAAGCAGTAGTATAATAATGTGTCCCTAGTTTTTTTTAATTAAAATACATTCTTTTTCTTCTTTAAAACTCAGCTCACAACTTTCTTTTACAAAAATACCCATATTGTTAAAAGGGCATGGGGAAGTATTCAAAGGTGAAATGTAATTACATCTGCAACTTATTTTCTTTTATATAATTCTTATTGATATATAACAGCTTTACATGTTTGGGGGTACATGTGATATTTTCATACCTGTATACAATGTGTAATGATCAAATTCAGATCATTTGGATACTCATCACCTCAAACATTTATCTTTTCTTTGTGTTGGGAACATTGCAATTCTTCTCTTTTAGTTATTTTGAAATATGCGTTATTGTTAACTATAATTTCCCTACTGTATTATCAAATACTAGAACTTATTCCTTCTGTCTAACTGTATCTTTGTACACCTTTTCAACTTATTTTCAAATTTAGCAAAATATTAAAGTTTTGAATCTAAGGGAAGGATGCTCATTGAAATAGTCATAGCTTGTCTCTAAATTAAAACATTTCAAAATAAAAAGCTGGTGAGGGGAGGCAGAATATATTCTCTCTCTTCTCTCCCTTCAGTATCTCCTGCAAGCTGTTACTTCTCCTGGAAGGCCTTCCCTTCACCCTCTTTGTCCAGAGTTTGTCATCATGGTAAAGTTTAGAGTCATAGATACTAATTATGCCACATGCAAGGGATTGTGAAATCTCTCTAGAAAGGTATTTCATTTTTCTGAGCCTTGGTTTTCTCTTTTGTCAAATAAGAACCCTAACAGTACTGAGTTCAAAGATACCTTGTTGACAATATCTGACTCATAGATTTATTCACTTTATAACTATGTGAAGTAGCTTGAGTAACCTTTTGGCCTTCATCTTTTTTACTTATAAGCAAAAACAATGACACCTCATATAATTGTTGGAAGATGAAAAGAGATGATAATTATGAAAGTATGCTGCAAACCACAAAGTTCAATTATTGTTTTCATTATTATTGTTGTCGTTAATTTCTTTTTCATAAGTGTCTAATCATACTAGCCACATGGTATGGGTTCAGAAATAATTATGGATAGATTTATAAATTTAAAATTATTAGTAAGAAAACTTTTCTACAGTTAGATTATAACGCTGCTCTGTGCCCTTCAGCAAGTGTGTACCATTTGTAAGGTATGAATTTGTTGTTCATAGAACTTGATTTCCCTAGTTGTTAATAGCACTTGTTGGAAGGAAATCCAATATGGACCACTTTTGGGTCCCTTACCGTTCTCTTAATATTGTACAAGACTCCTAGTATTTATACAACTTGGGAAACTTGAGGAAGATCTGGTGTGCTGTCTGTAGGGTCACTGCTGATGTCTGCATCTACCTGTCCCAGATGAGAATCCCAGCAGTTTGGGAGACTGAGACAGGTGGAACACTTGAGGTCAGGAGTTCGAGACCAGCCTGGCCAATATGGTGAAACCCCGCCTCTACTAAAAATACAAAAATTAGCCAGATGTGGTGGTACGCACCTGTAATCCCAGCTACTCAGGAGTCTGAAGCATGAGAATCACTTGAACCTGGGAGGCAGAGGTTGCAGTGAGCCAAGATCACCTCTGCACACCAGTCTGGGCTACAGAATGAGACTCAATCTCAAAAAAAAAAAAAAAAAAAAAAAAAGGTAAACATTAATTCATTCATCTACAGATCTCCAAAATCCCTCAGATGATCCCACCCAGAATTTTCTTGGATTTATTCTAAACCCTCCCAGGAAGAACTTCAATCAGAAATCGCAAATGGTGTGCCTGTGCCGTGTCCTAAGTATCTGTGATCCAAAACCTCCTCCAGGTTCTGCTATCTTTGGGGAGTTTCCCCTTGGCAACTTCCAAGCAGGAGTTGCCTGATTGGCAGAGGAGAAGAGGACCCATCAACTCAAAGCCTTTATCTCTTTCTTCTTACATCTCTTTCTGTTTTCCACCTTTCCCTTTAGATTTCAAAGGCCATGGTTGGCCTTTGAGGTTCGAAACCAAGCTATAGTTGCAGTATTTACAGCAACACATGCAACAGACTACCTCGAGGCTATGACTCATAAGACAAGTCTTCCTCCCTACAGGAAGCCACTGTCCCAGATGCCAAAGAAGCCGTGGTTGACACCGTTTCCCAAGGGAACATCTGCTCTCTATCCAAGCCCCATTGCTTTTTGTCCTGGGCCTCGGGCTCCGCCTCCACCCAATTAAGGTCATTCAGGTACAGAAAGACCTGCTTGTTGGGGGCCAGCCAGGTCCTCTTGGTGTTGACCATTTGGCTGCAGAGTCAAAGAGACACTCCAGCACAACACAGGTGGCCAAACTCCTCCTAAGACTTGAAGTTCCTCAGCTCCTCCACCACCCGGGCATGTCATTCCTCCTGGTCCTCCAGGCTGCTGGTCTGGCAGCAGATCTCAGCCAGCATGCTGTCGATCATGCAGGAGGGCTGAGGCACTGACGTCCCCAAGAGCTTCTTCACGGGATGTTTTTCTGGCAAAAGGTAGATCTTGCATTGGCCAGCCAGTAGTTGCTGTCTTTGACCTTGTCCAGGAGGCCTTGGCCTCTGACCACACAGTTCTCCATCTGCTGCCTCTCGAAGGCAAACAGGAAGGGCAGCCTCTTGTAGTGTGGGTCCAGGAAGATGGTGACATTTGGAAACATGCCTATTGTAGGCGTCTCCTGGCAGATCTTGGAGAGCTCCTTGGCAATCATCTTCTTGGCCATGAGGATCTCCTTGGAGTCAGATTCCTTGTTGTTGAATGTGATATTTAGCAGCATGTGAAACAGCAGCTTCACCGTGCTGATGGTAGGATACTTCAAGGCAGACAATATCTCAGCCACTTGCTTGCAGAACTGTAGGAATTCCACCAGCCCCTGGATGGTGGACCACTTGGTAGCCTCCAACATCAGGTCGTGGTTGTTGCTGTCTTCAGATACACCAGGGATAACACACTGCTGCTCCTTGAGTGACTGCAGCATGGCCAGTGTGCTTTCTTACCAGGAGATGATTGCTCACCAGCATGCAGTACCCATGTTTTGCTCTTTCTGCTTCTCTGCGAGAGCATGTCAAAGGCCACGGTGCGCTGCTGGTAGTAGTCCACCAGTGGGCAGCACCAAGAGAGCAGACTCTCCAGATTAAGGAGCTGGAAAGCCTGCTGGAGTCCAGCATAGAAGGTTTGCACAGATAATGCATTTGAACGGCAATGTTGAGCAAGGAGCACGCCTTCATGATGTCCTTGCCATAGTCGGTGGTGGCCCTGCACTCCTTGGTGCTGATGCCCCATTTGATGAAGAGCACCAGCGTGATGGTTTCTGCTGTGTTCTTTTCGAGCATCTCAAAGGTCTTCAGGCACCTGGAACCCACATACAGGCTGTTAGGGGAGCTGACACTGAGGAAGTGGACAGCCAATATCACCAAGTCTTGATTCTGGTTCTCACTCCTCCACTTGTACCTGGAGATGCCACACCACAAGGCATTGGCCAGCTTCTTCAGGATCACCTCACTGACCCTCCATGCTTCTCAGGGATGGCCTTGGTGGAGATGTACTTTCTGCTCAGGAGCTGGTACCTGGGGTCGGCCATCTTCAGCAGCACCTTGGAAGTGGGCTCATCCTCTCTGGATGTCCTTGCCCCTTGCAGATGAGCGCAAGGACAGTGGACATCAGTTCCTACTGCTGCTTGCTCTCATCACTGTGGCCAGCCTTTGTGGCCAGCGGGTCCTGTGCCAGCTGCTAGGATTACTTGGGCTTCGGTTTGGAGGAGGTGGGAGTGAAGGCTTCCCACATCTGCTGGGTGACTGTGAAACTCTTGGAGGTCATCTCCTTCAGGTGGTAGGACAGGTTGGAGGTGTTTCATAATAAGTGATCTGGGTCAGGCAGATGCAGCAGTAGATTTTATTCCATGGCAAGACTCATGACTTGGTGTTGGTGTTCAAGCTGCAACACTTCCACATCTTGCCGTGGGTGTAGGGGTGGGCCTGTAACTTCAGGTGTATCTGGGAGTTCCAGGTCTTTATTCTCCATTGCTTCTCCATGACACCCCTCACTTGTGGGGACCCAGCTCTAGGAAGGCACCACCCGTCCTTAGGCAGCTGTGCCTAGCAGCTGTGCCACAATCACCAGGGCACCAGCTATGTAGACCTGCAGGGCCATCCCAGGCAGACAGCAAAAGCCATCTTTGTTATTCTGGATATTTCAATCTACGAACATTGTATGTCTCTCCATGTATTTATTTAATAAATACCTTATTTTTTTAATTGACAGATAAAATTATATGTATCATGCACAACATAATGTTTTGAAGTACATATACATTGTGGAATGAGTAGATCTAGCCAATCAGCATATTTATTACCTCACATAGTTAAGATTTTTGTAGTCAAAACCTAATTTTTCAAATGGCTCTGTGTTCTTTTTTTATAGTGTTCTTATTGAAAAGATTTTCAAGTGCCTGGAATTCTCAAAACACTGAATATATTACCTTAATAGAGAAAATTGGCACGGAACTTGTCATATCATGAAATTAAAACTGAGTCTTTCCTTGGGTGCCATGTGTTCTTGTCTTGACTCATCACTTTCATAATTTTTGGTACCATTGCCATTCACTGAATCCTGTTATCCAAGGATTTGGAAATGAAGTAGAAGCTTGCTATTGCTCAGTTGCGCGCACTGTGGTTATATTTTCCAAAGTGTTGACAAAAACTTTTCTTAAGAATGATAAAATCAAAACTAAAAAAGAATCTCCTGTTCTCTGGGTTTAGACTATAAATACCTGAGATAATAGCTCTTTGTGGGGAAAGCAGTCATTTTAATATACATAAACAGTCAAAAGCTAAAAGAGAGGGTAAAACACATTTACTTCAATTCATGTATTACAAAGAAGAAAAAAAAAGACCCAAAGATGTTATTTGAGGTCAGTCGGTACAGTGGCTATTATTGAATTATTCGGTTCCATACAAAAACATTTCCCATCAATACTCTCTAGTATGAGTGCACTTGTTCACTATCATCTTAGTCTTAACAATAGAAGTATTTTCTACTTTTTTGATTGCTTTTCCTTAAAAAAAAAAAAAAAAAAAAAAAAAGCAGACAGAGCCCCGACCCTTTGAGAATCTATTAAATGTATTAATAGTTTTTATGTTTTTTTATTTGGTTGCTTTATTTTAGCTAAGGCTTATCTTACTTCATTTTATCCCCAAGTAAGGCAACTGTGACTAGACTGACCCTGTTGGGTGGGCTGAACTTCTACTCCATACTCAGAGTGAAATAAAATCACAGCACTTTATTGTAACCCAGTAAAACACAAACCTACTCCAAAATGCATTGTCAGTTAATTTAGTTTTCTTAAACACATCTTTAAATGTATCTCCTCTATAGCTCCCAGCTTTTCTCTCATAATTCAGTCTTCAGATTTTTCTTCTCCTTTTTTTATCCACATCTGGCATCTCTGTGTTAGTTACTAAGCTATTGTCTGTCAGCTTCAAACCTTCTCTTCTAGCTCTGTGATGCTGGGACTAGGATTCTGCAAACATGTTTCTCCTTTACCATCTGTTTTCCTGTTAGGTTCTGCTGGTAGAAGAAACTAGAGGGAGACAAGAAAGCAGGAAGAGGAAGAAGGAATTCGCAATTTTCTATTTGCTTTCTATTATTCTCTGGTCACCACAGAAATGCATCCTCACCCTAGAAGCACAGTTGATTGCAGAAGCAAATGATTCCGGATTCAAGCTTTTTTCCACCCATTAGAACTAGCTTTATAATGATACCCCTCACAAGCCAAGAGATACCAGCACAAGCCAAGAGGTTCTAACAGTGCCTGTCCTCCAAGCCCATAAGCTTTTGAGAACCCCAATATTTCCTCTTGGTTCTACCACTACTATGGGATGTAAGCTGCTTCCTGCAGTTACTCTCTGTGTTATCTGAATTCCCTCCAATACCCTTTTAACCAATTCTGCCCCCCCACCACCACCTTTTTATTTTGAGACGTAGTTTCACTCTGTCACCCAGGCTGAAGTGCAGTGGCATGATCTTGGCTCACTGCAACCTCCACCTTCTGGGTTCAAGCAATTCTCCTGACTCAGCCTCCCAAGTAGCTGGGATTACAGGCGTCCGCCATCACGCTAGGCTTTTTTTTTTTTTTTTTTTTTTTTTTTTTTTTTTTTTTTTGTTTTTTAAAGGGGG
>NW_020257532.1:10567-14228 GCF_003255815.1 Theropithecus gelada
TTTTTTTTTTTTTTTTTTTTTTTTTTTTGTATTTTTAGTAGAGATGGGGCTTCACCATGTTGGCCAGGCTAGTTTCAAACTCCTGACCTCAAGTGATCTGCCCGCCTCATCATTCCAAAGTGCTAGGACTACAGGCATAGCCACCACACCTGGCTCAATTCCCTATGTTAAACTTCCTTGTTAAAATAATTGTTATGGTTTCTCCTTTCCTTATTGGATCCTGAGTAACACATACTCTACATCCATTCTATTGATTCAGGTCTTTTCCTCACCTCTATCTTGCGCTCCGAACCCCACTTAGTAAAATGTTAAAGGAAGCATTCACCCATAATTCTTTTTTCTCCTACACTCTGGTTTGCTTGTACACCCATAAGTCTTCAAGCATGTCCTTGTGAGCTTCAATTCACCCTGTTCCATCCCTTTTGTCTTTCCGTGTTAAATGATGAACAGAAAAATCCTGCTCAAAGAGAGTAAGTTCAAGATAGTCTTGGTTCTAAAAAGAGAAGCTGAAAACCTGCTATCTTTTGATTGGCTGTCAAGACTCTTCATCAAAGCAGATGTCCCAGACCAATTTCAACAATTCTTCATCTTAAATTCAAGACTTTAAAAAACCTTGACAGACTTGCAGAAGCCTTTCATCTGAGGAACTCAGAAAATCACAGATTGAACATCCCCCATAAAGAAGAAAGGAAAATAAGCCCAAAATGTAGCCCAGACTATGACATTCTTTGAGGACAATTCTGTATGAATTAAAGCTGCAGCCTGTGGACAATTGCTTGAACCCAGGAGTTTGAGACCAGCCTGGGCAACATAGTTGGACCCCATCTCTACAAAAAAATTAAAAATTTAAAAATTAGTTGGGTGTGATGGTGCACATCTGTAGTACCAGCTACTCAGGAGGCTGAAACAGGAGGATTGCTTAAGACTGAGAGGTCAAGGCTGTAGTGAGCTATGATCTCACCACTATACTCCAGCCTGGGTAACAGAGTGATGTTTCTTTAGTTCCAGAAGTTGTTAACTTTCTGCAAAAACTCCTTTATGAGAAATGATATTCATATGGAAAGAATATTCTCTTTATACACTGATGTGTTATTAATTTCACTTCTCTAGGATCAAGCCAGATCATCAGAAAGATTTATACTTAGAATATCCTCTATATCCCCGGCTACTCTTACTGATATAAGCTCTGATATAATGCTTTAGCTTTTGAACAATCACCTGATCAGAAAATTTGATTAACATACTCTTATATAAAACAATTTGACTAGGCTGGGCGCGGTGGCTCATGCCTGTAATCCCAGCACTTTGGGAGGCCAAGGCAGGTGGATCACTTGAGGTCAGGAGTTCAAGACCAGGCCTGGCATGGCGGCTCATGCCTGTAATCCTAGCACTTTGAGAGGCCAAGGTGGGTAGATTACCTGAGGTCAGGAGTTCCAGACCAGCCTGGCCAACATGGTGAAACTCCATCTCTACTCGAAATGCAAAAATTAGCTGGGCGTGGTAGCAGGCACCTGTAATCCCAGCTACTTGGGAGACTAAGGCAGGAGAATTGCTTGAACTCTTGAACCTGGGAGGTTGCAGTGAGTCAAAATCGCACCACTGCACTCCAGCCTAGGTGAGAGAGCAAGACTTCCCTCTCAAAAAAAAAAAAAAAGAATGTTCAGAGAAAGACTTACCAATCCTGAATGCTGACTTCCCAAAACATCACTAAGACAATCTATCAAAAGACAAAGCTGAGTGTCAGGTCTCTGAGCCCAAGCGAAGCCATCGCATCCCCTGTGACTTGCACGTATATAGCCAGATGGCCTAAAGTAACCGAAGAATCACAAAAGAAGTGAAAATGCCCTGTCCCGCCTTAACTGATGACATTCACCACAAAAGAAGTGAAAATGGCCGGTCCTTGCTTTAAGTGATGACATTACCTTGTGAAAGTCCTTTTCCTGGCTCATCCTGGCTCAAAAAGCTCCCCTACTGAGCACCTTGTGACCCCTACTCCTGCCCGCCAGAGAACAACCTGTAATTTTCCTTTACCTACTCAAATCCTATAAAACGGCCCCACCCTTATCTCCCTTCACTGACTCTCCTTTCGGACTCAGCCCGCCTGTCCCCAGGTTGTAGCAGGACTAGCAGCAGACAAAACTCCTCAGACATCGAGTTAAAGAAGGAAGGGGTTTATTCGGCCGGGAGCATCAGCAAGATTTCTGTCTCAAGAGCTGAGCTCCCCAGGTGAGCAATTCCTGTCCCTTTTAAGGTCTCACAACTCTAAGGGGGCACATGTGATAGGGTCGTGACTGATTGAGCAAGCAGGGGGTACGTGACTGGGGGCTGCATGCACCGGTAATTAGATCGGAACAAAACAAGATAGGAATTTTCACAGTGCATTTTTATACAATGTCTGTAATCTATAGATAACAGAACCAATTAGGTCAGAGGTCGATGCTTAACTACCAGGCCCAGGGTGTGGCACTGGGCTGTCTGCCTGTGGATTTCATTTCTGCCTTTTATTTTTTACTTCTTCTTTCTTTGGAGGCAGAAATTGGGCATAAGACAATATGAGGGTGGTCTCCTCCCTTATTCTCCCCTTTTGAGACTCTCACTCATTTTATTAGTGGGAGTTCTCACTTTTATTTTTACTATCCATGTCTTCTTGCAAGACAGATAGATAGTGATTTATATAGTACATTTGTGCTGAGGCATTTTGGTGAACTAAGGTAGCAATGAAGCTTTTTATCATTTAAAGAAGTACAAGTAGCAAACAAGGGAGCAGTAGGCAGGTTCCTATTATTATTATAACTTCTATTATAAGAGTTTTAAATCCTCCTAGCGCTGGGAACCATTTTCCAAACATGGCCCCAGGATCAAATCCATGCCACACTTGCATGGGCACATGTGCCAGTTTTGTCATATCTCTAACTATGTCTTCAATGACTTGCCCTTGATTATCTATGTGTAGGCAGCAATTAGCAAGGTTAAATTTCCTGCAGATCTCTCCTTCAGCTGCTAGCAAGTAGTCGAGAACTAATCTATTTTGATAGATAGCATTTCTCATCAGAGTTTCTTGCCTGGCAAGAATAGTCAAGGCTCTGCCAGTTTTATTAGTGATTATTTCTAAGACAGCTTGTAACCATATGATTCAGTTGATCATGTAAATGGGGGTCTGGTATCCCCATGAGCCATCTTGTGCCCAAGTAGCAGGCCTATAATATTGTATGATTCTCTCAGGGGGCCATTTATCATTTTTTCAATTTCTTATAAGTATGCTTCTCTTTTTGCGGGAAGCATAGACAGGAAAGCCCAGGAGTTCGCCTGTTTTTATGGGCAGTAGGAAGAAAGGTGGTTCAATAGTGCCAGTAACACAACTACCAGCCCACTGGTCAGGTAATTTGGCACAAGCTCTATGCCCACATATCCAGTATAATCCAGTGGGGACTGTCCAGTGCCGGTGGGACTCCGGGTGGGTTCACGCAGTTTGCAACTTTGGGAATTTGCTAAATGGATTTCTCTGTGTGATTTGAACTCCACCAAGTTACTGTTTCTGTGGTACCATTATACAATTTCTGTCTCAGACAACTAAGTCATCCTATGGGGTGAGTGAATTCTTTTCCTTTTTTAGCTGAAAGGAATGAGGCACATCCCCCATATATCTCCCAACTTCCTGAGC
>NW_020257533.1:0-13972 GCF_003255815.1 Theropithecus gelada
GGGTGTTCGGCGCCTGTATTCACGTGGACATGTTTACGTGGGTGTTCTGCGCCTGTATTCACACGGACATGTTTACGTGGGTGTTCCGTGCCTTTATGCACACAGACATGTTTATGTGGGTGTTTGGCGCCTGTATTCATGTGGACACGTTTACGTAGCCATTCGATACCTGTATTCACATGAACATGTTTATGTGGACATTTGACACTTGTACGCACATGTATGTGAGCATCCAACACCTGGATTCACATGTACATGTTTATGTAGGCTTTTGATACCTGTATTCACGTGTACATGTTTACATGGGCACCCCACATCTGTATTCATTCACCTGGTACATGTTTACGTGGGCATTCGATGCCTGTATTCATATGGACATGTTTACGTGAGCATTAGACACCTATATTCACAAGGTGGACATTCAACACCTGTATTCATGTGGACATGTTTACATGGGCATTCAACACCTGTATTCACACGTATGTGGGCTTTCGATGCCGGCATTCACGTGGACATGTTTAGTTGTCAGCCTGAGCCATACAGGCGGAGTGTTGGCTTTTGAGAAGGTCAGTTGTCTTCCTCACTTCCTAGCCTGTTGCCAGGGAGGAAAGCAGGGAGTCTGTGTGTTCTTGGAGCTCTGGTGTCACCGCAGAGCTTGGCGTACTGACTTTAGACTCTGGTTCTGTGACCGTTAATTCCGTCAGTGGTTCCCGTCTGAGTTGATTTTTGCTCTCGTTCGGTTTGAATTAGGGTATTATTTTTTTGCTGTGGTGTAAAGATTTTTCTAAACATTCTTTAATGTTATTCAAGTCAATTGTGCATCAATATTATGGATTAAACCATTTTCCTCAGCAGTGGCTGAAAGAAACTAGCTTTTCAGCAGACATCTTATTCTGGTGGATCTTTCAGTGCTTTTAAAGTAAATAACAATAAAGAAATTTTCATTTCTATTTCAGAGTCTTACTGTAGACCTTGCATACAGACTGATTATAAATGAGTGAGCCTGCCTTTCCCACTGGGACGTGAAGTTTGCTGAATTACGTCAGCAGCCCGGGAATGAATGTTGTGCCGAAACACACCTTCTGGCCCTAGCTCTGATTCCACGTGTGTGAGAGGAGCGTGCGTGTCCCTGACGCGGGGCACTGCCCTTTCATAGTGTCCGGGGGACAGGACATGACAGGCGGGATCTGCCAGAGCCTTGCTGCGTCCCTGCGCTTAGCAGTGTGGGGCACTGCATGTCCCCTGGCATTGGGAAGTCACAGTGCACGGCCCCTTCTGTAACTCAGCGACCGACATGGGCTTGCATGTGTTTCTTGTATATCTGACAATAATTTGTGGATCTGTGAAAAAAATGCAAGCATTCTCTAAAATTGAATTGTGTGTGGAGAGAAAGATACTGAGGATAAAAATGTTGAAGAGAGAACAGGGCAAAATGGAAGAAAGAAAATGGGGGAAAGGAAGAGAGGAGGAAAAGAGGACACAGCACCAAAAAAGGGGAGTGGAGAGGTGGGGAGGAGAAGGAGGAGAAGGAGGAGAGGGAAGAGGAGGAGAAGGAGGAGGAGGAGGAGAGGGAAGAGGAGGAGAAGGAGGAGAGGGAAGAGGAGGAGAAGGAGGAGAGGGAGGAGAGGGAAGAGGAGGAGAAGGAGGAGGAGAGGGAGGGGGAGGAGAAGGAGGACAAGGAGAAGAGGGAGGAGGAGAGGGAGAAGGAGGAGGAGAGGGAGGAGGACAGGGAGGAAGAGGAGGAGGAAAGGTACAGGGAGAGGGAGGAGGAGAGGGAGGGAGAGGGAGGAGGAGTGGGAGGAAGAGGAGGAGGAGGAGATGGAGGAGGAGGGAGAAGGGGAGGGAGGAAGAGGAGAGAGGAGGAGGAGAGGGAGGAGGGGGAGAGGGAGGAGGAGGGGAGGAGAGGGAGGAGAAGAGGGAACAAGAGGAGGAGGAAAGGTACAAGGAGAGGGAGGAGGAGAGGGAGGAAGAGGAGGAGGAGAGGGGGGAGAAGGAGGAGGAGGAGACGGAGGAAGAAGAAGAGGAAAGAGAGGAGGAGGAGATGGAGAGGAGGGAGGAGGAGAGGGAGGAGGAGAGGGAGGAGGAGGAGAGAGAGGAGAGGGAAAAGGAGAAGAAGGAAGAGGAGGAGAGGGAGGAAGAGGAGGAGGAAAGGGAGGAGGAGAGGGAGGAAGAGGAGGAAGAAAGGGAGGAGGAGGAGAGGGAAGAAGAGGACGAGGAGGAGGAGAGAGGAGGAGGAGAGGGAGAAGGAGAGGGAGGAAGAGGAGGAAGAGAGGGAGAAGGAGGAGAGGGAGGAGGTGGAGAGGGGAGGAGGAGAGGGAGGAAGAGGAGGACGAGGAGGAGAAGGAGAGGGAGGAGGAGAGAGGAACAGGAGAGGGAGAAGGAGATGGAGAAGGAGAGGGAGGAAGAGAGGGAGAAGGAGGAGAGGGAGGAGGTGGAGAAGGGGAGGAGGAGAGGGAGGAAGCGGGGGAAACGAGGGAGTGATCAGTGTGTTAAGCTTTCCTCTTCTCGGATTGTCAGTGTGCTCAGGGTGCTCCAGGAGGGTGATGGGGTACACTTCACCGGGGCGCCCCAGCCTGCAGTCGGTAGCTGCAGGGTACACTTCATGGGGGTGACCTGGCCTGCAGTCAGTTTCCACGGGGTTTCACAGGGTTTCCTGCTCCAGCCCCACTCCTCCCTTTGAGCTGCATCTTGGTTTGGGGCTCAGCCTGGGCCTCCCAGAAACCCTCCTGTAAGAGACCTGCTCTCAGACTTTCCACTCAAGGCCAGCCCACGCGTGGGCTGACGGTGCCACTTCTCTGAGAAGCCGCTGCTTTTAAATGGGTATCAAGCCCGTAACCCGGCAGAGGGACTGCAGAGTACATGTAGGCGTTTGTCAAGCGAGCACACCCTTGGATAAAGATGGGCAGGAGGGGAAGGAAATTTCAGTGCAATGACAGCGTGTGCTCTCGAGAGTGTTTTTAATTGTATTCAGCTGACCTGAAGGAACAACGATCAGGTTGAGGGTGGCAGAGAAAAGAAGATGGGGCTTTGTTGAAATAAAAGCCATGCCATCGGTGTGAGGCGGCATCCCCACCTGGGAGCCATGGGCATTGCCTGCACCTCCGCTGTCCGAGCACCAGCCTGCAGCTGCCTGGCCCCTCGGCCGCCTGCCTGGAGCCTGCAGATGCAGGGCTGCCCTGTGAAGAAACACAGCTCGGGTCGAGAAATATTCCTGTTGTTTTAGAACAAGAGCATCGTCATATTCCTGTTTAAAAGGCTGATTTAGTTCATAGCAGTTGTCATTGCAAACTTCAAAACTACCGAGCCTTAATGAGAACTTTAGCTATTGATTAAGGAAGCAGATGTGGAGACGCCATCAGTGGTCACAGCACTAATGGCGCCGCTGTGAGGAAGGGTGGATTCAGGGTGTCGTTCCAGTGTCTCCCAGAAGAGAAAACAGACATCCAGGGTGCGGACCCAGGCCCCTGAGTCTGCACACAGATGAGGGGGACTCAGGGCTGGGGCCCGGCCTTCACCCCGTTGGCTGACACTCTGGCCGGCAGCTCCCAGGCCTTTGGCTTTCCTGTTTCTAACATGGAATTGATGTTTTTCCATCTGCACCTCCTGTCTCGTGGCACAGGGGCTGTGGCCTTGTCAGCCTCAGGGGACAAGCAGTGTGAGATGAGCGAGGGTCCACACCAGCCATGCCGCACTACATGCAGGGAAGATGCGGGAATCACCCTCCGCCCCGGGCTGAGCCGGGCAGGCGACGGAGCCGTGGGCTTCAGTCAGGGACAGGATGGCTCTGGGCGGAGCAGAACGTGCACTTGCTCTCGGGCCCAGATCGTTGGAGTGTGGTAGAGTTGGGTCCAGGTTCTTAATAATGCAGGATCCTACGTGCCCCCGACCCCAGCGGAGCTCAGGAAGCAGTTCCAGCAGCAGAAAGTCTTGTCTGTGCCACGCCCAGAACCATCGCGGTGGCAGGGGCTCCCGGGGTGCCTGTGCCACTCCTGCCCCCTCCACCTCATTCCTTGCCCACCTCTGAGTGCACAGCTGGCCTCAGCCAGCCGCCGGGCCCAGCCAGCTGTGTGCACACCTCTGAGTCTCCATTTCGGGGCGGTCTCCTCGCTGACCATCCTACAGCCTCACAGAGGCAGCAGCAGGACTGTAGGTCATGAACAGAAACGGCTCAAACAAATCAAGAAACACAGTTCTGGCCATGCCAGGCTTCCTTGGTGAGCAGATGCCCTGTGAGGAACCAACCTGCGGGCCTGCGGGGAACATCATGGCCCGGGCCTGGGGCAGGAAACACTGGATGGGCCAGCAGGTGCCCCAGGGCGTGGAGCATCCGTCCAGGCTCCGTCCTGCCCTTGTGTGGGGACGGCCCCAAAGCTGCGCCCACCTCAGCCCCACACCCAGGCTTGCTGTCCCGGGCGACTCCCTGCATGTGAGTTCCGGCTCCCGAGGACGAAGCCTTCCCAGCGCCGCTGTGTCCCCCTGTGCCCCAGCCGTGCTCCGAGCTCCTCTCCTCAAGGCATCAAGTCCTGTTTTCAGGAAGCTTCTCACACAGCCGCTCCCGCCCTGCGGGTTGAACTGCAAAGGTTTGTTTCCCTTCCATCCCTCGACCCTGGCCATGCTGGTTGTACCTCACTGTCCCCATTATGCCTGTGGGAGAATAGGGACTGCCTATGCCTATGGAGAATAGGGACTGCCCAGACCCACCGGGGTGAGTCTGGTGGGTTATTATTTCAGGCCTTTTATATCCTCGTAGTTCCTCCAGAGGAAGCCTCCTCCCTCCGACTGGTCCTCTCGTCTTCGGAAGCCTCCCCCCTCGGACTGGTCCTCTCATCTTGGGGTAGATTTCTACTTCCCACCCTTGACCCAAAGACCTCCCCTCTCTGGAGTGCCCTCTGCTGTACCATGAGGCTGGGTCACTCTGGGGTCCTGGATCCAGCCCAAGGCCAGCTTCCTAACCCCTTCACCACAGTTGCAGTTCTGAGTCCCGAGCCCGCTTTTGTGGACACTGTCACTCTCCACGCACACTGTCTTGTGCACATGGGCTGGTGTGTTGTCTCACAACCTAGATTATGAACTGTGTGCAGAGATGGGGGCTTACCATTTTTTTAAACTCACTGCAGCTCAACTTCTAGTGAAATCTTGGTTGGGAAGAATAATATCGACATGGTTTATCCTTTCTAAACCCTCGAAGGCCCACCCTAGGATTAACCAGGCTTGAGAGGCATGATGCCTGGGCCATGCTGGGCTCTTGCACAGCCTTTTTACTCGGCCTGAGGCCAGCAACCCTAGGCATTGCCTTGCCCTGTTGTATAAAGACATCATGGAAGATGGTGCATATTCTATTCAGCACATCTCTGTGAGGACTCCTGGAACATTTCTTTTTTAATTTAAGAATAGCTATGAGTTTCAAAAGAATAGATTGTCTGTTTTTGTCATATAGACATTGTGGATCCTGTTCCTCTCTTCCCTGTGGCAGCTAGGGAGCTCACAGCCCCATCTGTAGCCAGCTCCTAGTAAGGAGGTCCATGTCATGGGTTTTGTGTACTAACCTCATTCTTGGCTCCAACTTATTTCCCATTCCTGTTTTCCCTATGTTTTCTTTTTGTCACCTCTTTTTAAATATGTCTTTACTTTGGTAACTTGTATGCATCTCTTAATGACCTTTCTGGAATGAGGTGAGGTATAAATGAAAAAGCAAATTACTTAGTGCTCTGTATGACACCTAGGATGTGCTGTGTAGAGCTCTCAGTTGGAGTTTATTGATTCATTCACCAATTGACTTCAACTTGGATCAGTCCTGTTGTTGTTACCATCATCACAAAGGGTCCAGAACTGGATGAGGCGGACACAAACCCCACCAACCAGGACCTGGGGGCTGAGGTTAGGGAACAAAAACACCAGTGAGCAGAGACATTGAGGCTGGGGAAGATACAGCTCCAAGGAACACAGGCAAGACAGACGGAGGGAGGCACTGGGCCAAAGTCTGCGTAAGAGGGCCCTGGGCTTGGGTGGGAGGTTCAGCAGCCGCCTGGCCCCACAGCCCAGTACATCTTTGTGAAGCCCTCACGGCTGATGGAGGAAACAACACAGGCTTTTCTCCCCAGATGAAGACACAGGCGGTGCTGGGAAGAGGCAGGTGGGCCTGGGCAAAGGCATCCATGGGGACTGCAGAGCTGGCCAGGGTAAGAGTCCCCCACATTGTAAGAGCTGGTTTTCATCTCCTGGAGGTCGGGAGCCACCTCCCTCCTGTTTGTTTCCTGGACTTGCCCCCACTCACAGAAGGGGCCGTGCTTGGTGTGTGCTTCGAATGTCCACGTAGAGCGAAACCTCTGCTGAAGGCCACCCGGGGCACGACCAAGGAGGCTTGTCCCGAAGAGGGAGGAGTCAGGAAAGTGGAGGTGGAGGACCCCTGCCTCCGTCTGCGCGAGCCTGGAACGAGGTCCTCGCTGGGTGGAACGAGCTGCTGGATGGAAACTGTAGCATCTCGGTGGTCCCAGCCCTGAGGACGGTGTGGACCTCTGTGGAAGACACCTTCTCACCCAGCCTGGATCCAGTTCTGGGGTTTCTGGGAAACTGGTTGTATCACTGTCCATTTACAGGGGAGCAGGCGGTCCAGGAAGACCCTGCTAGTGCCCAGTGTACACCCGGAGTCAGCATGCAGCCTGGACCCTATCACCCAGGCCTCCGGCTCCACCACTCCAGGCCATGCCCTGGGCAGCCACCCACGGCCTCGCAGCACATGGGACCTTGGACAAAGGAGCGAGGGCACAGAGGCCAGAGAAGAAAGAAGATGCAAAAGCAACCAAAGACCCAGTGTGTTTATGTTTGTTCAAAAAGACATTCTCCCACCCCCGCAGGGGTCCCCCCAGACCCGGCCAAGAGACCCCACACCAAGACCCAACGCTGAGAGCCTCGTGTGTCCTCTGGAGTCGCCCTGGGTGCCAACGCCACCTGACTGATCCTAGAGAGAGCGTGGAGCTGAGGCCGCCCACAGCAGGATTCGCCCAGGACACAGTCGTTCACAGGCGGTTCCGGGAGCAGGAGCTGCACCTGGATCAGGGGCCTCCTTCCACTTCCAGCCCCAGGTCTCTGGGCAGGACTGAGCAGGACTCTACTGGGCTCACACTGCAGCCATCGTGGTCTGCGGGTCAGGGCTCTCACAAGCTGTGTTTGTGTCTATGTGTGTCTGTGTGTCTGTGTGTGTGTCTGTATATGTGTGTCTGTGTGTCTGTGCCTGTGTGTTTATCTGTGTGTTTCTATGTGTGCTTCTATATGTGTGTCTGTGTGTGTATATGTGTGTCTGTGTGTGTTTGTGTCTGTGTGTGTCTGTGTCTATGTAGGTATCTGGTATCTGTGTTTTCCTATGTGCGTGTCTGTGTGTATGTATATGTGTCTGTGTGTATGTCTGTGTATGTGTGTGTGTGTCTGTGTGTGTGTCTGTATGTGTGTACATCTGTGTGTGTGTCTGTGTGTATGTCTGTGTGTCTATGTGTGTGTATGTCTATGTGTATGGGTGTCTGTGTGCTTCTGTGTCTGTGTGTATGTGTGTGTGTGTGTTCATGTGTCTGTGTGTGTCTGTGTCTATGCATGTGTCTCTGTGTATGTATGTGTGTCTGTTTGTCTGTGTCTGTGTATGTCTGTGCCTGTGTGTGTGTCTGTGTGTGTCTATGTGAGTGTGTATGTCTGTGTGTCTATGTGTATGTCTGTGTGTGTATGTCTGTGTATGTGTATGTCTGTGTGTGTGTCCATGCATGTGTTTGTGTCTGTGTTCTGTGTGTGTATCTGTGTGTATGTCTATGTGTGTGGGCATCTGTGTGTGTGTATGTATCTGTGTATGTGTCTGTGTGTGTGTATCTGTGTGTCTGTGTGTCTGTGTGTATGTGTGTGTATATATGTGTTTCTGTGTCTGTGTGTCTGTGTGTGTCTGTGTGTGTTTGTGTGTCTATGTGTTCGTGTGTGTATATATGTGTTTCTGTGTCTGTATGTCTGTGTGTGTCTGTGTGTGTTTGTGTGTCTATGTGTTCGTGTGTGTGTCTGTGTGTGCCTGTATCTGCGTGTGTGTCTGTGTCTGTGTGTTTGTGTGTCTGTGTCTGTGTCTGTGTGTGCACTGCCCTTTGCACTGCTTTGCCGGCACATTTTGCCTGTGCCGTGTGTGTCTTTCTCCTCCACTCGGTTGTAAGCTCTCTGAGGGCAGGGGCTGTGTCTCACCACTCTGTGGAGTCCCAGATCCAGCCCTCTGCACCCGTGACATGGTGGGTGGCTGTTAAGTTGAATTGGCAAAGAGATGTCAGTGTCAGCTGCTGCAAGCCACAGAAGGGCGTGAACCAGCAGCGGGTTGGATTAGTGTTATATCAGAGATGGAGACAGGGAATGGGGGGCAGGTACCTCAGGAATCTATATCTACATAGCAAATTATCCCAAACTGGAGAGCCCTGTTTTGCTCTCAGCTCTATATCTGGGCAGGGATGATGGAGAAGTCTTGTTTCTGCTCCACTGGCATCAGCTGGGGTGGTCCAAGGGGGCTGGAGGGCTCGCCCCAAAGAGGGCTTGTCCACACAGCTGGCACGTTGTGGTGGCCATTGTGGAGCTCAGCCAGGGCTGTGACTGGGAGCTCTGGGCCTCTCCATGTGGAGCCTCCACAGGGCTGCTTGGGCTTCCTCACAGAATGGCAGCTAGTTTCCCAAGAGCAAGTGTCCCAAGAGAGGAAATGGGAGCTGCCAGTCTCTCGAGTCTGAGCCCAGAAGCCAGAAACTGGCAGGGCGTTACTTCTGCTGCCTCGACTGGCCAAGCGGGCGCACAGCCCCCGCACTCAGGCGGGGAGGACAGAGGTCTCACCTCGGGGGCAGGCGCGTCCGAGAATGTGTGGCCCTCCTCAGCACACCCAGCGATGAATCTGAATGCAGACGCCTCACGACCTTGCTGTGTCTGGAGCTGGCCGGACGGTCTGCCCGAGGATGTCCGTCTACCAGAGCTGGAGGGATGTATTAAAGGATACGAAGGAAGATTTGATGCTTTTTTTAGATCTGCTCTGTCACTGGGCAAAATAAGCTCCCCTATAGCGCTAGTTTTTAACAAAGATTTCTCCCCAGAGGAGAGAGTAGGATCATGTATTTGAAAAGTTCACAGGACCATTGAATGAAAATGAAAAGAAATTAGCTTCACGCGTTCGTAATTCCCTCATTCTCTGGGTGCGCAGGGCCTGACAATGGCAGAAAGCCTCCAGTTTAACGTAAAGAGGCGCGAGCTGCTGAGACCCTCACCACAGAAAGTGCTTAATTGAAAATCTGGTTTTTCCACGTGCTACTGCTAAGAATACTTAATTAGCATTATCATTAAGCAACGGTAGTTGTTATATTGACGCCAGGCATTCTGTGACTGACACACTTAAACCAGCAGAAAGCGCCAGTCATATTCTATCTGCATAAACTCTGTTCTGAAGCTAAGCGTGGTTCCAATATGTTCCTGAAATTAAATTCACTGGATTAAACACATAGAATTGAGGGTGCCAGAATTTCATATCTAAATTGCAGAGCAGTGTTCTAGAAGCAGAAGCAGCATTCACAGGGGCTGGTGGCAGAGGGAACTGAAAGTGCTGGGGAGGCTCGGAGACCAAGGAAGCCACAGAGAACCCCGGGCCAGACAGGCTGCTGGGGCCAAACGTGGACGTGGTAGCCGAGGTCGGGGTGTGCGTCCCAAAGCCCAGTGAGCAATGATGACTGTACTGGAGGCCACAGTCCCACATGTGCTTTCAGGCCATCTGCTGGGTCTTGGGAAGAACAAAGTGGGCGAAGGGACGGGTGGCAGGCAGGGGCCCCGTGGGAGCCTCCCCGGGAGCCCAGGTGAGGAACGCCTGGGACCGTGTTTTAGATGCAAAGCCCGCACATCTGGGAGGGAGCTGTGGTGGAGTGGGAGGCAGGAACGCACTGAGCCACAGGGAGCTGCGGAAGAGAGTTCCGTGTAGAGGGGCTGGTGACGCGTCTGCTGTGCTGTTACAAATCCTGGTGAAGGTGTGTGGGTGTGTTTTATGCAGGACCAAGGGAGCCCGTGGCATGGCTAACGTCCAACATCTTCTACCCAAGGCCTGCAGAAGCTCTGGGGTGGATCCGTGACCCATACTGTCTTCAGTGGAGTTGTGGTGGCTGAATTCCAAAACTGTGTCTATGTTCCGTTTGCTTGTTGACATTGCTGGGATGTCTCCACAGGTGCTTAGTCAACTTGTCACATCTAGAAGTCAATGCAACTTCCTTAACCGCCCCTCCCACCCCGACCAACGAGGGGAGTCATCCAGGGAAGGGGTGTGAGGATTCCAGCAGGGCGAGCTCATTAGCTGTGGCCTCTCAGATTAGCAGTAATTAAACTGTGAAATCAGACCAGCGCCTTAAGCCCGGATGCCGTCGGGAGTGGCCCGGGGATAAATCACGGGCGTGCGTTGGTCCCTGCTTGGCACGGGCAAGGCGTGTGGGGAGCAGAATAATGAGGACATTCAGCCGCTGCCCTCGGCAGACACCGGGCTGGCCGCGGTGGAGACGTTGTCATGGCGATGGCTAGGTGCAGGCGGACGCTCCTCCCGCTCGCTGTGGTTAATGAAGATGATCGTGAAAAATTATGCCAACATTACGGCCATATTTCTATGCTGACTGGCACATGCAGCCTGATGCCAGCGTCAGCGCACAGCGGCAACAGTAATTACGTGTTGACAAACGAGGGGACAATGCGAGGAAACGTCTGACTCAGAGGTGTGTGTGTCGAGTTCGCCGAGTAACTTCTTCCGAGGGCACATTTGTTCTTTCAAGCCTCCGTAGGTGCTGTGGGTGCCAGAAACACCCCAATCACTTTTCCTTGTTTACTAAAGAAAGACACTACAATTAAAGTAGAAACTGCTCCCCTCAGCAGAATGGATGAGATCGAGATAAATCAGTGTTTTTTATATTTTAAGGAAATCAGTGTGATTTCCAAATGATTTTTCCAAATGACTTTTCTTGTGGGGTGATGTGTTTAGGTTTTTTTGTAACTGAGTTTGTTTCTGAACAGAAACGTCTGGGGTGGAGCTGGGGCTGGGCAGGGGCGTCACGGCCCCCTTGGCCTCTCCAGGAGCTGAGGAGCCTCACGTGGTCCCCATCATGGCTCCTTGAAGACAAGTGTGGCAGCCATGGGGGCCGCGTGCTCACGTGGCTGGGGTGTGGGAACTGGAGGCCAGGGTGGGGCGTCTGGGCCGGAGCCACACTCTGTCACTGTGGTGGGGGGTCGCTTCTTGGCCCCAAAGCAAAGCCTGAAGACGTGGCGTGTGGCTCTGCCCGTGTGCTGTGCTTCAGTGGACACACTCAGATTGCACAGCCAAGCAGATGAGCTGCTCGGAGGAGCAGAGAATGATCCACTGACTGTAAAACAGGCTTGCTGGGCCTCACTCTCTGCATCTCCTGTGGTCTGGATTTGATATTCCAGCAATTTAGGGAATTCATAGCCACAAATATAGGTTGCAGCCTTGTTAATGACATCTTTTTGTTACTGATTTTATTAAACAAAGACGCTTAAGTAGTTGCAATTTGAAGTAGAGTTTGTGTTTCCAGTTTGTTCTTTTTTTTACTGTTTGGAAGATCAGTATTAGTCGCCACACTGCCGAGTGTGTGACTCACCGTGGCAGTTCTCTCTTTACCGCGCGGTGTCAGCAATAAGCAGGAATTGTGTACGGAAGCATCCCATGACTGTGCCTTCGTGTCCTTAATGTCCCTCAACTGAGCTTTCTTGCCTCCTAAGTCCTACCTGCCTTTTGAGTTTAAAAACAATAACAAAACAAACAAACCAGCAAAAATCAGCAAGGAGCACAGAGCTGGAAGTTGCTGCTTCAGCTCGGGTCTGGCTCTTCTCCAGCCTGGCAGGCCATGCCAGGACCACTGGTTCCCACCGCGTCCACACACACACAGCGTTTCTAAGAGGAACGCAGTATTAGAGAGTTCTCACCACACTGCAGAGGCACAGCACCAAACAGAACAGTGTCCGCCTGTGACCACGGAAGGCAGACTGGCCTGGAGGTGAAAAAGCGGTCGCCCTGGCCAGTTGCTGACTTGCACCCGTGGGCACTCACTTCCCCAATGCAGTGTTTCCTGGGAGAGCAGGAGCATTCTTACTGCTGTATTCATGAGCATTCTTACTGCAGGGTGTGGCTGTGAGGACTTCCCAGCCATTTGTATGCAAAGGCAAACACCATACAGAGTGTCAGGCATCCTTTTCAAGGTAGAAGGAGAAAGAAAGATTGGGTTATCCTAAGAACACAGATAACACAGCAGTCAGTCTCACTGTAAAACCGAGATGCCAGGAGGAACAGGGAAACCCCTCCTTCTCGTTCAGAAGCTTCCGTGGTCCCCTTACATTGCAGGGTCCAAGGGATAAATCTGGTACAAGGCGTTCATAAGCCACAGATGGACGATGGACATGGAGTGCTGCATGCCCGGCATAGCCTGGCTACTTTGTGTCGACCTCCCTGCAGCCAGGGAAGCTCAGCACCTTGCCCAGAGCTCCTCATCCACACAGCAAGGGCCAGGATTTGCATCAAGATGTGCCAAGGCCTGGCCCCTACCCTGCAGGGGGATCTGTGGCCATGGCAGCCCCTGTTGTGACTATTGTGTGGTGCTAGGTGGTGCCAGGAGGAGGGCTGGCCGTGTCCAGAGGGGGACAAGTCACTCCCAGCTGGGTCATCAGACAGGATTCCAGCCACCCGGCAAGAGCCAGTGCTGAGAGCTGTCCAGGAAGCCAGAGGCATAAGCCCAGAAAAGGCCGTTTCTGGTGCCATCACCTACAAGTAGAAGGTGAGGGCCCCAATGGTGGCAGCCAAGGGGACGTGTTTCGAGGGCCACCTGCAAAGTGGCCCTGTGTCTCATCCAGCCTCTGAGATCTCAATGTCCTGACTTCCAAGAAATGGTGTCTCAGTCAAATGCTATGGAGTGTTGAGCAAACTGTTGCACTTCAGGTACCTCAGTGTCTCCTCCATAAACTGGGGAGAAGAATAGGACCCACAGCACAGGCATTTGTGAGGAACACCCAAGTCATTCAGACACACTCTGCAAATGCCAGCAATTCTCTAGGATAGAAGCTTTGAGAATAGCTTTTTCTCATTCCTCCCCTGTCTCTTCAGCAAAAGTGTTTGTTTATGAGTGGATCAATGGATGGATGGAGGAAGGATGGGTGGATAGATGGATGCAGGAAAGAAGGATGGATGGATGGATGGATGGATGGATGGATGGATGGATGGATGGGTTGGTGGACAGATGAGGGATGGTGGATGGAAGGAAGAAGAGGGGATGATAGATGGGTCGATGGATGATGGATGGATGGATGGATGGATGAAGGAAGGATGGATGGGTGGATGGATGTAAGAAGAATGGATGATGGATGGGTGGGTGGATGGATGGATGGATGGGTGGATGGATGGATGGATGGATGGATGAAGGATGGATGGTTGGATGGATGGATGGATGGATGGGTGTGTGGATGGATGGATGGATGGATGGATGGATGGATGGATGGATAGATTGGTGGACAGATGAGGGATAGTGGATGGATGGAAGAAGAGTGGATGATGGATAAGTAGATGGATGATGGATGGATGGAAGAAGAATGGATGATGGATGATGGATGGGTGGGCGGATGGATGGATGGATGGATGGAGGAAGGATGAATGGTTGGTTGGATGGATGAAGGAAGGATGGATGGTTGGGTGGATGGATGGGTGTGCGGGTGGATGAAGGAAAGGCGGATGGATGGAGGAAGAATGGATGATGGATAGATGGGTGGGTGGATGGATGGATGGATGGAGCAATGATGGATGGATGAGTGGATGGGTGGGTGGATGGATGGAGGAAGAATGGATGATGGATGATGGATGAGTGGGTGAATGGATGAAGAATGGATGGATGGATGGATGAGTGTGTGGGTGGATGAAGGATGAATGATGGATGGATGGATGGATGGATGGATGAAT
>NW_020257534.1:0-26983 GCF_003255815.1 Theropithecus gelada
TCTCTTCTCTTCTCTTCTCTTCTCTTCTCTTCTCTTCTCTTCTCTTCGATAGAATCTTGCTCTGTTACCCAGGCTAGTGTACAGTGGCACAATCTTGGCTCACAGCAACCTCGGTCTCCCAGATTCAAGTGATTCTCCTGCTTCAGCCTCCCAATTAGCTGGGAGTACAGGCACACACCACCAGACCTAGCTACTTGTTGTATTTTTAGTAAAGATGGGGTTTTGCCATGTTGGCCAGGCTGGTCTCGAACTTCTGGCCTCAAGTGATCCGCCCTCCTTGGCCTCTCAAAGTACTGGGTTTACAGGTGTGAGCCACTGTGCCTGTCCTGGATTTTCTTATAGTTAAGTCTGTTTGCCTCTAATTTTAACCTCCTTTATAATGGGTGACATTCTGGGTTTTCTAGTAAAAGCCAAATAGGATTCTTAAGAACAACAATTCATATATTTGGTCATATTATTTTTGGGGGGGGAGACTGTTCAATTTAACAAATTCATTATTTTAAAAAATGTCTTTGAATTGTATCTTAAAAGTTTTATATTTAGTTTTACAGAAATTCATTAGTAAATACCAGTAAGTTTTAATAACATGTAATAGGAACTGATTGTTTAGTGGTTGTAAAGCTAATATAAACAATTTAAAGTCGTGTGTGTGTGTGTATATATATATCCCTAAAAATATATATACACACATATATATGTGTGAATGATTATATATATATATATATATATATGTATATATGTATAAACATTATGTAGTAATGATAGGCTTGAAGTAGTTGGGGCTAAAGCTGGATATAGAGAGTACCAATTGAAAAAGGGCATATGGAACCATGAATGAAAAAGGAAATTGATTGCACACTGCTGCTTTTAAAATGTTAGTAAACATCCTTGATGATATATTTTATTTCAGTATTACACGTGCACAAATACAAGACTGTAG
Source organism: Theropithecus gelada (assembly GCF_003255815.1). Classification (NCBI taxonomy): domain Eukaryota; kingdom Metazoa; phylum Chordata; class Mammalia; order Primates; family Cercopithecidae; genus Theropithecus; species Theropithecus gelada. The sequence continues at coordinate 941 of NW_020257534.1, forward strand.
TGGATCTGTAGCTGAGGGCCAGGAGATGGCCTGGTGAAGCGGAGAAAACAGAGGAAACTGGTTTTCCTCAGCTCTGGCAGCTGAATGATTTTGCATGAGTCACTCAATCTGTTTAGGCCTACCTTTCTTATATAGAAAGTCAGGAAACTGAAACAGTTGAACTTTAGAGTCTTTAAAATGCTATTCTCCAAAGTGTGGCAATTGGTGTAAAGACAGAAATATGTAGAGGCTGTGGCTCTGTAGACAATATGGTCCCTGTTTAATTTTTTAAATTGTTTGGTTTTTGACATTGAAATATGAAGATAAAGGTATTTTATGGTTCTAGACTAATCCATTTCAGCCTAGTCGGGTCAGTGTGTTTGGAATCTTCAAGAACACAGGTAACCTGAACCAAGGCTCTTACGGAAGAAACCGAGAGAAGGATCAACTGCCTTTGTAGAGGTACAATAAGAACCCTACAGTCATCTTAGAAAGTAAATGTGTATTACCATGACAGTGAGATGATTTATCCCTGTGGTGTTTATCTGGGATGAATGAAGGTTATCACAATGGTGCATCAGGACTGTCATTCAAGAATGTCTCAAAAGTAAGATATCAACATCATCACAACTAGGTATCTTTATCCCCAGGAAATTAAGAAGGGCCATTTAACTGTCTGACTCTAAATAAACAAGAGTGAGAGAAAAAAATCATTAGCAGGTGGAAAATGTAAAGAAAAATAGAAATAGAAGGCAAACGTTTTCTATGTTTAAGAGACTCTTTAGGGCCTAGGAACCTCTTATCCAGTCTGGAGTTGTTGGTTGAGCTTTAAGACAGAAGCATTTCAGTGGGAAAGTCTGAAATCCATGAAGAGTCTGGGTGGATATTTCTGTCTTCTGTGACGTATGTGTCTGAGGATAGCATGTGTCTTGTTGGGGAAAAATCAAGAAAATTATGACCAAGCCTAGATTGTAATTGTTCCTTTACTAGTACCTTTTAAAGTTTTTGACTTGATGAAATGAAAAATCAGACAGTAAAAAATACAAAAGTAAGATTATCTGCACACAGTCTTTAAGAGCTACACGGTCAGTTATGTGTCCATCTACCCATTCTGGGTGTTTACCAGAGCAGAAATTAGTCCTTATCCAGCTAACCTGACTGTTGTACTCATGCATCAACCACAGAGCTGGGAAAGTTCCTTTCTTTTTAGCTTTCAAGAAAGGATATCTCTTAAAAGAACAAGAACTAATCAGAAGTGACATCTGCAATTAAGTCAAAATAGGGCACACGATATTATCAGATATGAATATAGAAAATTTTTTTATTTTGTGTGACTTCTCTGAATTTATTTATATTATTAAACATGAGTACTTAACTGTGTTTCTTAAGTTGTTTTGTACCTCAGACTTATTTGTTCGTCTGTGGTAGCTTATGTATGACCTCTCAGAATAATGTTTAAGTGCATAAAATAAAATACGTAGGATTACAGTAGAAACCACATATATTGAAGTATTGTTTTTAAAGTTTTACAAAACAAAAATTTGAAATGGGGTAGATGTTTTAGGTACCATGATTTTGAAGTAATGATGAATATAGTTACTCTTGCAAAATAGCTGTTAAAACCTCATGTGATATGAAAATATATGTGAATTCTATTGGTGACAGTCATAAAGTTTGGCTAATGTTATGGTGATATGTCGCCTATCTTTATAATTCAAGGAAACTTAAATTTCCACTGTAGGTAGAGAAAATAAAGTTTCAATATAGTTTTCTATCCAAATAAATGGACTCCTTGAGTTCTACTCTTGATTGCTTTGAGAGTTCAAGGAGCCTGTGTTAAGAACCATACACTTAGAAAGTTTTCCCAGTCTGTATTCTACAGTTGACTTAGCTTTCACAGAAGGGAAAATGCATGTGAGCACCCACGTTAATATAACAAATTAAAAATAAATGAATCATAATATTTATTATAATTAGAATACTAGATCATAATTGAAAATAATGATGTGTTTGGGAATACCTTTCCGGACTTAGCTTTCTCCTTAAGCTATAAGAATACCAGTATAGTTTGGATGGAAAATTATTCAAGAAACGTGAACAAATTTTCAGAAAATGAGGATATTTTTAGGGCCCATGATACATAGTTCTTAAGTATTTAATGAATCACAAAAGATTTAGTATAGATTATAGATAGCAGAAGCCAAGATTCAGACATTTATTACCTGGAGTAGACCATCGGCTTACAAAATACAAATGTGGACAAGAACAGAGCAGCCACTGAACCAGGTCCAGATCTGGATATTTCACTCTGATTTACAGTGTTTTCTTGATTACCAAATCCCTGGGAGGTTTGGGTAGGGGAGGAGACAGTTGTTTTTGACAGTTATTGAGCGGTGAGGGAATTTGCTACAATGGCAGTCACATGCCTGTTCTCAAAATGGAGCCTCCTGGGTTGTGGGGACCACTCCCTGGCCACCTTCCAGGGCTAGGAGCCCGCCAGGGTGAGGGATTCACCTCTATACTCCCCCCCACCCCTAGGTGTATAAGAATGTTGGAGAATTAATGGCTTCATCTGGGTGAACATCATGCCTGGAAGACAAACTCATGCCTATGATTTTTTTTTCTGTTTTAATCTCACATAATGCAGTTTCTCATAGCAAAGAATACTGTGACTGCTATGCAGGTATCACTATGCCTCCCTGGACTGGTTGTGCAAATACCGGAAGAGGTATTGAAGTGAGGTAATGGGTGAGATCTCCAGAATACAGATCACGGAGGGGACTGTGCCTTTTGTTCACGTAGAGCCATTTTTAACTAGGTTTCACTGAAAGGAGCTCCAGAGCCTGTAAAACCAAGTGCCAACTTCTCCCTTGCTGCAGAAAACCCTGATTTCTAGGAAAGTGTTTTGGCTGGCCCTGGCTTGTCCACACTTGGGAGGCGATTCACACAGCCCGTGGACCATAGCAAATTAGACAGCTTCTATTTCTGGTACTGCCAAATAATGAACAACCTGGTCTCCCTTTAAAGTTGTTCTGTCTATAAAGTGGAGCCTGGCCCTCATGAATGGCTGAAAACAAAGTATCTGATCGACTCTGAGCTTAAACCTATGTAACTTCTATTCAAGCCCTTTTCCCAGTTTTATTTTACAGTGCAGGGAAGTGAACTCTGGGGATCTGGGGAGATGAGAGGTTTTGCAGCTCTCCAAAGCAGTGCAGTGTCACCATGGGTTATTTCTAAAAGGCAAAGGTATGAGGCTCGGTTTGTACAGTCTTTTAAAAAATTATTTGCCAGTGTTATAAGTTGACATTTCAAAATGCTGAAATTTGAAAATAACTTTTTAAAAGTTCTAATTAAGCAATAATAAGTGGAATTGACATTTTCTGCCATTCGCTGAGCAGTTCCCTAGCTAATAACCCCTGTGTATCAAATTCCTAACCCAAAGACATTATATAAATATAGAATGACATTGTGGTACTGGGTAGGAAATTGGGGTCTTGGAGTCCAACCTACTTCCACTCCTTTCTCCATCCCTCTGCAAAGTGCTATTGATGTTACCCTAAAAAGAAAAAAGGAATTACTCTTTCTTGGAAATTCTGAGTTGAAATCGACTTTCTTTCTTTCTTTTTTTTTTTGAGACAGAGTCTCGCTTTGTCACCCAGGCTGGAGTGCAGTGGCGCTATCTCTGCTCACTGCAAGCTCCGCCTCCCGGGTTCACGCCATTCTCCTGCCTCAGCCTCCAAGTAGCTGGGACTACAGGCGCCTGCCACCACGCCCGGCTAATTTTTGTATTTTTAGTAGAGACGGAGTTTCACCGTGTTAGCCAGGATGGTCTCGATCTCCTGACCTCATGATCCGCCCGCCTCGGCCTCCCAAAGTGCTGGGATTACAGGCGTGAGCCAGTGCGCCCTGCCAAAATCGACTTTCTTTAAGCAATCTTGATTTAATTAATATGCACACACCTTTTTTTTTCCAGACAGGGTCTTGCTTTGTCACCCAGGCTAGGTGCGGTGATGTGGTCATGGCTCACTGTAGCCTCAAACTCCTGGCTCAACTGATCCTCCCACCTCAGGCTCACAAGTAGCTGGGACTACAGCCACGTAACACCATGCCCAGCTAATTAAAAATTTTCTTTTTTTTGTAGAGATGGTGTCTCACTATGTTTCCCATTCTGGTCTCAAACTCCTGGACTTAAACAATCCTCCTGCCTCGGCTTCCCAAAGTGACGGGATTATAGGTGTGAGACGCCGTGTTTGATGAGCACAACACTGTTGAATCTGATTCATTTAGCATCCCTTGTAACACTCCAGCTAGTTTTTGTAGTGTGAAAAGTAAAAATTCCTGCTTAGGAATTTAAGAACTATAGGCACATAGGCTGACCCAAAAGAAGGAAAGCTTTAGGATGGAGTAATTTAGGATTATGGTGGAATTGCAGACCTGTGGTGGTACGGGGAGGGGTCAGTGGACAGGACCATGGTGACCACATGTCGTGGGAGGGACCCAGTGGAAGGCAATTGAATCCTGGGGGTGGGTTTTTTTTTGTGTGCTGGTCTTGTGATACTGAATAAGTCTCACAAGATCTGATGGTTGTATAAAAGGCTAGTTCCCCTGCACATGCTTTCTTGCCTGTCACCATGTAAGATGTGCCTTTGCTCCTCCTTCACCTTCCACCATGATTTTGAGGCCTCCCCAGCCATGTGGAACTGTGAGTCCATTAAACCTCTTTCCTTTATAAATTACCCAGTCTTGAGTATGACCTTATAGCAGTGTGAGAATGGACTAACACAATTGGCATCTCTCATCGTGTACATTAACAGGAAATAGTATTTTAGGTTTCTTCTTCTAATTGTATGTAACCATTTCTAAATCTTTAAATCTAATAAACTTCTGGTTTCAACTTAAGCTATTTTATTTCTGCTTTTCCTCAGTGGGAAGGGAGGAAATCCATTCTCCAGACTGTCTTTTTAGGAGTCTTTTATGTTATTAAAAATCTGTATTAGTCTTTCCAAGGCACTGTGTAAGTAATACATGTAGTTACTTTAAGTTTCATAATGAACTCAACTGTTAGCTTACATCTTAATTTCTTTTATGCTAGTATAAATTGTTTTGTAAATTTTAAAGTCTGATGCTGATTTTGTAAGTGCAATATTGTAACATTAGCAAGGTGGTTCCTGCTAGGATGAGAAATTGTGTGAAGCTGAAAAGTTAAGAATTTCATGTGGTAGAGAGGACAGGGGAGTACGCAGGGGAAGGGGCAGTTATGTTATTCCTGCTGGGAGGTTGGTTACCATTGGGCTTATCATATGAGGACCTTGTTGATAGGAAGGACTAAACATGGAACAGATTCTCACCTAAACACTCAGGCCTCTTCTCATGACTTGTAGGCCGCTTCCTTCTTGCTGTGTGCTCACCTGACCTCTTCTTTACAGATATACACACACATACACACACACACAGACACACACATACACACACACTGAAGTGCCGAGAGAGAGAGAGAGTAAGCTCTGATGTCTCTTCATCTTTTATAAGGACATCAGCGCTATTGGGTGAGGGCTCTACCCTCATGATTTCTAATTGTAATCACCTCTTTAAATGACCTATACTTAGTATGGTCCTACTGGGGGTTGGGGCTCCAACCTGTGAATTTCGGGGGAACACAATTTAGTCCTGTATTAGTCTGTTCTCACACTCCTTATAAAGATATACCAGAGACTGGATAATGTATAAAGGAAAGAGGTTTAATTGACTCACAGTTCCACAGGGCTGGGGAGGCCTCAGGAAACTTACAATCATGGCAGAAGGGGAAGCAAACATGTCTTTCACATGGCGGTAGCAGGGAGAAGTGCAGAGTGAAGAAGAGGAGAAGCCCTTTACAAAACCATCAGATCTTGTGAGAACTCACTATCATGAGACCAGCATGGAGGTAACCAATCCCATGATTCAATTTCCTCTCACTGGGTTCCTCCCATGACGCGTGGGGATTATGGGAACTATAGTTCAAGGTGAGATTTGGGTGGGGACACAGCCAAACCATATCAAGTCCCTTGCAGTATGGCTTAATGTGAGAGCATATATCACATATTTGGTTTGAGAATACAGTATAATGCAACTCTTTGTAAAATTTCATCAGTAATCATGATAACTGTTACTGGATATAGATGTGAGATATTCCCATATTATACAACTGGAAATGATTTGATTTAATTATACCATTTATATTTTGTAATTACATCTTGTATTTATATGCAGTATAATTTGACATGAAAAATTTGAAGATACACACACACACATACACACACACTTTGGAAACCATCCATGAATCACATTCCTTCAAACCTGGGAGCTGAGTAGGTTGACCACAAATAGCATCTATACTAGCCCATGAGCTAGCAGCACTGTGGCTGGTAAGCAGAAATATCGGAAATAAAAGTATCCCATGAACCACACTTGACTTTATAGCCTGAAAACATTCCTGAACGATTGTGTAACTGTTGTTATATTGTATTGTTATTTTAATATTCAGTGCTATTACAATTTATAATTGTTTGTATATACCATAACAATGGCTCAGAGTTCATTGAGTGTTAGTGTTGTTAAGCGGGCCTCCAAATCAACAGCCATGGAATGAAATTAGATGTAATAAGTTATGTAAAGGGTCAAAGTTTTATGGGTTATTTATTCATGTGTAATTTTTATGCTATTTGATATACATAAAATGTATATTTAAAAATGAAATTACATGGCAATTGTGCTAGATTTAGGAAGTCTTGGGATGCATCCCCCTGCCTTATAGTTTATTACAATAGAAAAATTAGTGTTGAATTATGTGAGTTTTGAAAAATTCAAGGTGTTTATCAACCTATTCCTCACACAACGTGACCACTTCATGCATACTACAACTAAACATCAATAGCTTGTTAACCTAGATACAAGGTGGGGGGAAGTCATGCTGCTTTCCATGAAATGTGCACTTCTGCCTATTCAGAATGTACATCTCTGTGATTATGTAAATAATTTGTAATTGAAAAATTGTGTCCATTTCCTTGAATTAGCACTAGGATGAAATTGACGTATTAATATCAGGAATACTAGACCCAAAGGAAAGTTGTCTTTCGCTTTGACGGAGTTTTCATGCTAAAGTCAGTTTTCCCCAGATTTATTTGATATGTGAAGCACACCTCCACCCAGAATCGTTAATGTGCAATTTTGCCAGGAAGCAAGAGGATAAGCAAGATGATCTGATGTCCTTTGCAGTCTGATAAATGTAGGTAATTGTTGGCAGTTCATAATGTAGCTATGTTAGATTTTATCTTTTCATTGAGCCCAGCTCCTCTGCTCTAATCAACTATTTTAGCCACTTGGAGAATCAGCTGATAAACCTTGTTGGTCTCTAGCTGTCTGTACACAATCCCTTCCTTCTAACAAGACTTACCAGAATGCAGCCAAGGGCAACCAAACTGTCCTTTGGTCAGCCATGAGAGCTCAGACGTACCTGGTTATCTGTCCAATGGTCTAATTCTTTTCCCCAGATTCCACTCCCAATTTGTCTCTTTATATGCCCATTCCTTGTAAAAGAGACAGCGACACCACAGTGTGCTCTGTCTCTTTGCACTTGAGTGTGTGTGTGCACAAAGAAGAGGTCATGTGAGCACCCAGTGAGGAGGAGGCTGCCCATGAGCCAAGAGATTGAGGACTCAGAAGGGAACCTACCTGGCTGGCACTTTGATCTTAGTCTCTGAGACACCAGGACTGTGAGAAATAAATTTCTGTTGTTTAAACTGTCCAGTCTATGGAATTTTATTATGGCAGCCCAAGCAGACTAATACACCTATTATTCTTTAAAATGAAATATGTTTATCTCAGTTTTGATTTTTTCTAAGTTGTCATTAGTGATTATACACATTCAATTGTCTCTTTTAATTTGAAACCTATTATTTTAATGTAACTTGATTTTAAAAGTTGGATTATGAATTTACCTTTATTTCTGAAAATTTGACCATTAATGTTGACTGAGCATAGTGTTATGAGGATTCAGTCAGTCAGTCATTTAGAAATATGCTGACGGTATATAAAGAGTTGTGCTGGGCATCTGGCAGGAGAAAGTTAAAGAAGTCTTGGTCCCTGTCCTCAACTAAATTGTCTGTTGAGTGACAGGGAAGAGAAATGCACATATAACAAGACTACAAGGAAGACTGTAGAGACTGGAAAAAAAAAGGAAGCTTGAAACAATGGAGCTCAATGTCATACCCTGTCTCTTTGCACTGTGTCTCCATCAGCCTTTCACTTGCTTGCCAGGACCCAGATATTTCCCTCCTCACAGAGTTCATATATGCTTTTCCTTTCCTGGAATGTTCTTCTCTACCCCTTCACCTAACCAACTTTCAGAGCTCAACTCAGGTAACATGTCTTCCAAGTCTTATTTTAGGAAGTTTCCTTGAAATACCTGGTTATGGCAGAGTCTCTCTGGTCTATGCCATTGAGTAATTAGGTTTCTGGTACTTACCACAATTACCAGTGATAGTTTGATAAATGTTTAACAACTGGCTCTATGGGGGGAAGAAAAGTGCCCTGGTGTGTAGAGTTTGCTGATTTTGGTGGTGTAAAGACTCCCAGCATGGTGATTTCAAGCTGCCAGTGTGATGACATTGAATGTCTAGTTGGGAAGAGAGGCTCAGTAGCAAGCCATTGCGTAGAGTTTACACCATACAGATGCAAATACGTGTGAGAAGAATTCCAAGATCACAGAAATAGCAAAATAGGAAGCGGTGAGCTTAAAGTTTCTCATATAATTAATTTAAAATTTACATAATTTAAGTTTTAATGTGGCTATTTAATGACTGGGTTGTGCAAAATTCCTGCTAACTTTGCTAGCAGCTCAGACAACCAGTAGGAGCTGGCTCCAGTGCGTCACTGACAATCACACAGTTACAGGTGGAACCGATTATTCAATGCCTGTATTCCCTATGAGAATGTAAACTCCTAAAGGCGGGCACTGTTCTTGCCTTGCTGTATCAGTGAGTTTTGGGTCGGGGCAACAGAAGCCACTTAGGTATTCTGAATGGAAAGGGGCTCATACAAAGAACTAGAAACTTACCCTACTTTGGAAGGTCATGGATGCAAGTGCTTGGGAGCAGGTGACATGTAGGAATTTACACAGAAGCTGTCTGAGAGAATCTCCCAGTCTCAGTGGGAATTTCCTCTGCTGATCTTAGCAGTTCTAAGGAACTGACTTCTGCTATGAGTCTCCTTGCAGCTGCTGCCAGAGAAGTTGAAATCCCACATGGACACCTCTCATTGGATAACTCTAAACTGACACCATATGGGATGGGCATCCTAAAGACTCATTTCAGGGCTCTCTGCATTTCCTAGAATCTTTACAAGGGCAGAGATGATACCAAAGGGATGACAGACAATCTGCTTCTTGCTCATTAACATAGCACCAGTACTTAGAATAGTGTCTTGCACATAGGAGGTACTTAGTACATCTTGGTTGAATGATTGAAGCCAAGGTATTTATTTAAAGTCCATAACACAGCCATTAGAAAGAGTAATAGCCTTTAGAGCAAAGGAGTTTTTGGGCATCTCACTAAATCATCCTGACCTAGTACATGTGGCAGTTCAGATAAGTCTGACTTAGGAAATAAATAGTTAGTATTCTGAAAGTTAATGTATAACTTACTTGCTTGGAATTCAAAACATATTTCTGCATAACAACAATGATCTAAATGGTAGTGAAGTCTCTAGACTGGTCCATAAAAAGCCATTTCAATCACAACTGTGCTGAAATATAACACTAATAACATAATAGCTCACAACTTTATAAAATATTCTATGAGAGAAAATGCATTCCAAGTCCCAATTCTGGTGCTAGAGCCCCAGTTTTTGCTTTTTCCTCTCTGGCGATGAGTATAGGAATTCCTCCTGCCCAATTCCTGTTTTGTATTTAAGCAAGGGGAATAGAAACTTATTGATGTACTCTCAGTTTTAGTCATAACAGAGGAAGTTAAGTTCTGGGTACTGCAATAGTAGTAGATGGAAAATTCTGGGTGGGGGAGAAAGTTCCAGTAGCTATAATGCAAAAGTAAATTCTATGTAAGGGATATTGCTAGTGTTTTATATTAGGGTTTTTTGCATTGTGCTTATTTAATTAAAATCAGAGTTTTCATTGCAATAGACTATAAGCTATACAGTTAAAATTAAATTGGAATAAGCTATATTAAAATTTACATTGAGATATTCTTTAGTAGGTCTTACCAGGTGAGTGAACCATACCTTGGGGATATTAACTCTGGCAGTTCTTAAAGGAATCACTTAGTAAATTACTGCTACAATGAGCCAAAAAATACCCTAAAGCATACTAAGTGCGTGAAGCTTTTGCAGGAGGGATCATGTCTTATTCATTGTGTTATCCTTAAAGAGTTAGCACTAAGTCTAACAAACAGGGATACAATGAATGTCAAATGAAATAATGCAGCTTTTTCAAAGAGCTAAGTTTAGAAAAGGAATCATACACTAAAATAATAGAATTGAATCTAAAGATCCATGTAATATTTCATTAGAAAGACTGAGTAAGAATGATAGGAAAATTTATATACAGTTAAGGGGAGCTAGAGTTTCTCAGTCGTTAGTGCTGCTTGCCAAATAATGCCAGTTCTTGGCCTTCTGGGTAGGATGGCCCTTCCTGATGCCTCATGATGAGGTGGGGCTATGACTAGTTCTGACCAATGAATCGTTGATTAAAACAATAATGCTTGTAGATAATTCTTATAGTCCAGTGCATTTAATTGCTAGTTTGAGATGCTAGGACTTTTTTTCCCCCTTGACGATGTTGACTGGCAGAGTTCTAGATCCTGACTGCTTCATCAGCTTGGGTCCCACGTGATGGCTAGGTAGCAAAAATTCGAAGTCAGTAGGGTGACCATGTAATTTTTCATTCCAACCAGACCACTTTTGAGACTAAGAGGAGGCTGAGACAACAGGTATAAACCAGAACTGTTGTGAGTACACAGGGATGTGTAGTCAGTTAGAACTGAATCTTTGTTCCTTTAAGCTACTGAGGCTTGGAGTTGTTTGTTGCTGATGCATAACCTCTTCAGACTGATAACTGGAGTCACTGCCAGAACTGAAGGTGACATTCTCTTTCTGGATTGCCTTTCATTGAGTGTGCAGGTATCGGTTATGTTTCAAATAACAAAAACTCAACTGAAATTAGTTGAGGCAAAACTAAAGGAAGTTAGCAGCACCTGGAGTCTAACAAAGAGTTAAAAAGTAAGACAATGAGAAGGCACAGAAAGAGCTGAGCCTCAGGAACAATGAGTTTGGGAACCAAACCCTGCCAGGCCCTTGTTTTCTACCTTCTGTCTCTATTTCTCTCTGTGTGGCTTCCTTCCTTCCTTCCTTCCTTCCTTCCTTCCTTCCTTCCTTCCTTCTTTCCTTCCTTCCTTCCCTCCCTCCCTCCCTCCCTCCTTCCTCCTTCCCTCCCTCCCTCCCTCCCTCCCTCCTTCCTTCCTTCCTTCCTTCCTTCCTTCTTCCTCCTTCCCTCCCTCCCTCCTTCCTTCCCTCCATCCCTCTCCCTCCCTCCTCCTCCCCCCTCCCTTCTCCTTCTCTCTCTTTCTCTGTTTTCTTTTCTTTATTTGATTTTTTCTTTCTTTCAGACAGGGTGTTGCTCTGTTCCGCAGGCTGTAGTGCAGTGGGATGATCATGGCTCGCTGCAACCACAAACTCCCGCTCTTTCTTATTAAGGCCAACTTTCTTGCACAGTGGTATAAAACATGGCCACTAGCAGCTCCTGAATTCTAAAGTTCTGACTGTTTCCATTATCAAAGAAGGACAGACTTACACATGTTCTGTGAATCCAGTTTCAGAACTCCCAGGCAGAGGTTTCTGTTGGGCATAGGCTTGGAAAGATGTCGACCTTTTAACCAATCAGCTGAGGCCAGGAGGTTGAGTCCTGTAGGACCAAGGCAGTTTCCCTAGGAGCTGCATTAGACTAGGGAGAGGAACACCTTGGAGAAGAAGGAGAGAGGGGTGCTAGGAAGACAAAAACCATAGGTATTTACTCCATGTGTGTCTCTGATGTGTGCAGACACCATTAATAAGATAGTTGGGTGGAACTTTTCTTGAGTTATTGCTGGACTTTGGAAACATGTATAACATTCTTTCCTCTATACTTTCTTTTGTGATTTCTTTTGGATAAAAGTCTCACATTTGGAAACAGCTAGCTGGAAAATGATGAGTTGTGGGACCAAGGGACTAAGAAAAGCTAACTGACCCACCTGAGCATTGAACCAGAAATGCTGCTCTCCATAGAATTATATTCTAATCGACCAAGCGAAACTGTGGGAACATAAATGACGTAATGACATTGAAAGTGACTTTTTAAAGCTGACTATAAAATTCCATTATCAGTGATTAGCTAACCTAGTCCTTTACACACACACACACACACACACACACACACACACACACAGAGAGAGAGAGAGAGAGAGAGAGAGAAAGAGAATTAGATGACATCAACTGAAGCCTGCCTTCAAGGTTAGATTGTGGCACCTATAATTCTGTTGCAGGCTTCAGTATTGGGTTTATTTCCTAGTGCCTCTTCTCCAGCCACACCTGAGCATAGTGTGTCATTCATTTTCAGTGTAAATCTGGGGAGTAAAAAAACCTGCTCCCAACAAGGTTACCAGCCAAAGTCTCCTATAGCTCTGAAGGTACCAATGATGAAGGGTTGTGTCGTGATGAAAATAATTGCTTTAGTTAGCCATTAAACAGGCTTCAGGGTCAACAAGACGATGGGTTCCTTTCCACGTTTGATTTAGTAGAAGCAGTTAATTATTTTGTTTTTATTATCTTTACCCCCTGCTTCAGAATTATTTACTTAGCACATGGAAGGCAACAGATATTTGTTATTATAAAATCAATTTCATGCCTGACTAGACCACCTCTTCCACCTTTGTCATTACTCTTTGAGCTTTGGGTGTTATCATGGGCTCATTTATGTTTATACAACTAGATGGCAATGGGCCCTACCAATAATTATTTGGGGAATTTGAGTCATACAGCAACTGGCATTGCATTTTCATTCTCATTTTCAGAGAATTTCCATGTATTCATTTTTCCTCATTTCTGTAGAAATTTCTAATCAATAGAACAATGTTTCCAAAGTCATAGCATCACAATATACTTTCTCCAATGATATTAAGAATGAATTGTGTATCTAGGGTAAAAATGCAATATGAAAAAGAAGTAAAACACACATCCATAAGCTATCATTTTGGTTTAAAGCATTCTTCTTTGAAATCTTTGTTTCCTTAAGTTGTGTTCCTTTGTTTTCCACAGCTTTTATGCAAGGCTCAAGGTGACAATCAAGACTTTTCTGAAATGTCAGTAGCTGTGAAGTTAAATAATCCAAATGCCAATACCATTCTTCTTCTTCTCTCTCTCTCTCTTTTTGTTTTGGTGGCGGTGGTTCTGAATTAATTTCCAAAGTTTACATAAAATTATGCGTGCAAAGCCTCTCCAAGCCTGTTAAGCACAGCCTGGGTGTAGAGTTGTGGGTGTGGGACAGGAGTTAGTAGGCCTGGTTCCATTAGGACCTGCCCTCTGTTCCCATCGTGCCTTGCCTCTCCCATCATGCCTTACCATTCCCGTCATGCCTTGCCATTCTCAGCATGCCTTGATAGCCTCTGACTGCTTGTTGCTGGTGTGGAGGTGCCGCCAGTCAGTGCAGTTTCACTAGGAGTCAGAAGTGAATTTGCTATCACACTTGTCTAAGCAGCCCACCATTTTCCCACTAAGGCAGGATTCCCGCCTTGTTCCTCCCTCCAGCCCTGTCTTGTGTTCTGTGGAACTGGACTCTGACTGATACCCAACAGACCAGTTATATGGAGCATATTGCCATTCTCTGATGCTGTCACCTAATCTTTCCTTTTGATTGGCTTTGACCTTCAATACTCTGCAAACATTTTTTGAGTAAGTCCCCAAACCTGGCTGGGAGCACTAGCTCAGCTTCTTACTGACTGTGTGATGCTCAGCAAGTTGGAAAAGTTCTGAAACTCAGTTGCTTTATTTTGGAAACAGGACCAGTATAAATAGTCACCTGTATGTAGTTCACAATTTTTCTACAGATTCAATACAGTAAAACATGTGAAAGTATCTTGTACATATTGCTATACAGGTTAACTATTTTATTTCATTGGATTTCTATTGAAAAATAAGCTCTACAATCTTTATTAGCTAATCTCTCCTAGAAAATTCTTTGCTGGTTTAATGTTTGGCATAGGTTATATGGAAGATTCTTAGACTTTTAAGTGTGCCAGAATCATCTGGGGTGATTTATAGAGATGGTTCCATGGCCACAGATTCTGGCTTTAGGTTTACCATAAGGCTCAGGAACTTGCATTTTGAAAAGCACCGAGTATTAGTTTGCTTTGGCCACGCTACCAAGATACTGCAAGCTGGTGGCTTAAACAACAGTCTTGCAATTCTGGAGACTAGAACTCCCTCCATGCTCTTGTTGGATAAATACTACCAAGAGAGTAGGTTCACTCACTATTCAGTTCTCTGTCCATGAAATCCTCACAACTGGAAAGAATGAAATGTTTACGTACAGGCCCAGTCATGATTCAGTTTGGGACAGATTCCACCACTCTTGCCAAAGTCCCTATTTGGACATTCAAGAATAAGTTGTTTTCTTTCTGGAATGCCCTTCCTGTATCTTACTAAATATACTTTTTCCATATTTCAAGTTCTATCTAAGGCCACGTACCCAGTGAAGCATTCCTTGAATAGCACAGTCTACATGGATCTAGCTTACCTCTGACATTATGGTTGAATTTTACCCTCTGTCTTTGTCTGTATCATTTACTGGATTATAAATTGGTTACAACCAGAGATTATGTGTTATGTTCTGGTATTTCTCACCACTTCTTTATAATGTGGAGACCCTAGTAGGTGTACAGTAGATACCACTGTCTTGTTTAAGAGCTATTTGAATGCAGATTAGATTAGAGCTGCTATGCTAAGTAAGAATTTTTGAAAAATACAAGTCAATTTATTTTATTTATTCAGAAAGGTGATAGAATTTCCAAATATCCTTGGCAAAGGCTGATGGTTGGGGATATTGTGCTAATTAAGTGGAATATATGCATTCATTGAAATTATAACTATGATAATTATATATCAACATGAAAATGTCACAAATTCTTTTTAAATTTTAAGTGAGGAAAACAACATAAAGTTATATTTATACTACAATTACTGCTATGAAAAAGCATGAATAAAGGCTGGGAGAGAACACAGATATGAAAATAGTTATATTTGGGTGATAGATTAATGAACAAATTATTTTCTTTTAATGCTACAATACTGCTTTCATGAAAATCAGGGGAAAACATAACAGTGATAACCAGTTTGGATTGTTGTCAACTATGGGAAAAATATTCAGTTGTGGGGAATGGAAAATGACATGAGTTATATAGAGATTTCAGCAGTCTTCAGTGCATGAGCTAATTCTATACCATTGTGCTTTTAAGTTTTAGCTTAAATAATAATGAGGACTCAGCTAACCCAGGAGGTATTTTAAAGACATGGCTAACATGGTAACCTGTCTTAGAAGAGCCATCTTGGAAACTTGCTATTTATCTATGCTTATTGTAAGCTCGATATTTCAGTTTCCTCCCAGGAGTAGAACTGCCAGTAGGATATCTGAAATTCAAGACCTATGACAATCAATACCTTAAACTTCTTGTACTCAAAATCCACATACAAGCGCTTTTTGGGACTGTCTTGTATTTTGTTTGTGTGGCAAGGAACAGTTTTTGGTCTTTGAATCATCATGTCCTTTTCCAGCATAATATCCTGTGGGGTTTTCATCAGGGAAGAAAGGCAGCACACCGGAGTAAGATTTTGCTATGATTATCTCATCATCTCTTTTCATTTTCAGTGCCACTGGCAAAACTCTTTTTTAAAGAAGGGTTCAGCAAAATGATTGGCACTCGCTAAGTGGCTGATATTGAATAGGAAAAGCCAAGAGCTAATTTGAAGTCTTTATATAATGTTCTTTGTTTTAAAAATTGAAGAGAAAAAATCCAAAATTAGAAGACTAAGAACTAGAGCAGTCTTGCACCATACTGTTTTAATTGGCTGTTGCTCATGAGAAGAATCAATAATTTCTTTTGAAGTTTTGTATCAACTGCTTAATTTTGATCAAGTCTTGTAATTAATCAGCTGTGAATAAAATGAATCAGCTATAATTTTAACCATGTTTTCTTAAAAAATAGCTACAATGATATAAGTAATGGGTTATCTAACCTTATTCAAGGTTTTATAAATGATTTGAGCAGTATTTTAGAGGAACTACAACTTATCAATTAACTCATGAGTTTTGGCAATCACATTTTCAATACCTTTTAAGAACAAATTTATTGAAATGTTAATGTAATTTTGTGTTCTTCAGATATTATACCTGTTTTATTTTAACCATCAAGTAGTAATATAATACCTGCTGAATTTCCAACACTGTGTCAGCCCTCATGGAGGCAGAACAATGAGTGAACAGCAGCCCAGGTTATGGACTTCATCCTCAAAGATCTTACAATATAAATGGAGGAACAGATAATACATGAAACCATCAGAGAATAATTGACTTTCAATGTATCATTGTAACTGTGTATAAATAAGGTAATTTCAGAAAAGGAAGAAAGCTTGAATAGCCAAAGTTCACACAGATGGTGAATGTTGCAAAAGAAGTCAAATCCAGGCAATCAGAACCCTGAGTTTTTTCCTTTAATCATTATTCTAATGCTGTCTCTCCACATACTTACATTAATGATGACTCATCATGAGTAATCATTGAATGATTTGTTTACTCATATATTTATTGAACACATAGTATATGCTGGGTATGGTGGATATTTTGGTAAACAAGATACATATGGTCTCTAGCATTGTGGAGTTTATAGTTGAGGGCTAGGAGAATATAAACATTAAATAGCTATATAAATTATAAGTGATACAAAGAACAAGTTTCAGAGTCTTAGAAGCACTCAACAGGAACATCTAATCTTGTCTGGAGAGGCTAGACAAACATTGACTGCAGAAAGAAAACTGCCATATTAAGAACTAAGAGCTCACTTTGGGAGGCTGAGATGGGCGGATCACGAGGTCAGGAGATCGAGACCATCCTGGCTAACACGGTGAAACCCCGTCTCTACTAAAAATACAAAAAACTAGCCGGACGAGGTGGCGGGCGCCTGTAGTCCCAGCTACTCGGGAGGCTGAGGCAGGAGAATGGCGTAAACCCGGGAGGCGGAGCTTGCAGTGAGCTGAGATCCGGCCACTGCACTCCAGCCTGGGCAGCAGAGCGAGACTCCGTCTCAAAAAAAAAAAAAAAAAAAAAAAAGATCTAAGAGCTGAGTAGAATTTATCTAGACCCCAGCCATGGCCATTCTTATTAAAGAATCCTGCTACTTCTGTTAGCTGTTCATCTACTTTCCTACCTGCTCTATTTCCCTTTCTTCTTTCTTACCTTCTTTATCTTAGAACTGCTCTTTTGTCTTTTGCACATCACATAGAAGAGTAGTCATTAGCATTCAGTCAGCATGCTTCTTTAATTCTGTATTGGGAGTAATTTGGCAATGTTTGGAAATTCTCAATTGTGCCTATAGTTTGGTGTTCAGAGGTTTCTTCTCACTGTCACCTCATAAAACTATATATTTTTGCTACTTTAATTTTCTTTTTTAAGATTGTTAATATTTTTACAAGATATCTAATCATTTTGTATAAAAAATGGCAAGGGATTACAACTCCCTAAAAGGTTTGAAGTTTTGCTCCTGTGGCTTCAGCTGTATGTGGACATAGCTTCTGGGTTTGTCAGCCCTTTGCCTTGGTGTCCTCAATCAGTAGCTTGGCAACATATTACAGTGGCAGGTTCTTATTGTCTGTCAACATAAAGCTTGCTTTGTGTACAGTATTAGCTCCTGGATGGTTCTGCAAAAGCGATGTGTCACTGAAATTTTCTTTTTTGACAAGTCTCTTACCTGGTGGTTAATAGCTGCGATGAAATATTTTTTCTTCAAGAAATGAGCCATTTCTTCTTGGCCATATGTTCTAGTTTTTGATGATATATTTGCCAAAAAATTGCCAATGACACCTTCTTTTTTTCTGTCCGTTTAAAAAGAATCTACCATTTCTCCATTCTACGTTTATTATTTCTATCAGCAAAGTGATGTGTAACTGCAGCCTCTCAGGCATTATATTGTAAACCAATTGAATGATTGCCTTCAACATGAGGGACCCAGTGTAGAGAAAGAAGAGGTGACAAATTCAGGATGTATTCCGTTCAGCAACAAATAAAATAGAAAAGTAGATTTTTACTAAATTGTTTGAACAATCAGAGAGTTCAAACTCCCTGAAGAGAGTATATATTTTATAATCAATATAAAATGAGTTATGTTTTTGTCCCTCTTGTACTACATAACACAAAACCTACTGGATGTATTTACAGTTGCAGAGAAATCTAGAAGATAAGTCTAGCATAGCCTGTCTTAAAAGAGCTTTGTGGCCTATGCAAAATTTATGCAGATTTACCTCAATATGATAGCCATTTTCTGGTGCAATAGTTAATATTGCAACAGAATAAGAAGTACATGTGCCAGAGAAACAAACCACACATTTAAAGACACCATATATTTATAAAACAAATGCTAATTTCAATGTGAGATTCATATCAAAGTAACGACACGAGCTCTTAATTGTAGATATTGGTTTTTAATATCCTGCTTCTCTTAAGGGCAGCTCTTTTCAGCATACTCCCAGGCAGCAACAGAAATTTGTATTTTTTAATTTTTTTTTGAGATGGAGTCTCGCTCTGTCACCAGGCTGGAGTGCAGTGGTGCAATCTCAGCTCACTGCAGCCTCCGCCTCCTGGTTCAAGCGATTCTCCTGCCCTAGCCTCCCAAGTACTTGGGACTACAGGTGCATGCCACCACACCCAGCTAATTTTTGTATTTTTAGTAGAGACGGGGTTTTACCATGTTGGCCAGGATAGTCTCAATCTCTTGACCTTGTGATCTGCCCACCTCAGCCTCCCAAAGTGCTGGGATTACAGGCATGAGCCACCGCGCCTGGAAATTTATATCTTTAAGGATAATTGATTGCTTTGAGCTCTGTAAAGAAAATCAGCCAATTTCTCATAAATGTGAGTATTGCTAGCATGAAAACCAGAAACAACTGTGCATGCTTTTTTTGGTATCAACAGAATAGGTAAAATTGCAGTAAGAATGATTCAGACAACTGTGAGGAGAAAGACCAGTAGTACAGGTAATGTCTCTCTAGCACTACAATAGAATTTTGAGGGCTATTGTGGAAGTTTTGTCCCGATGGCTTTAAAAATAGCATATTGTCACCAGTCTGAAGTGGCTAACTTGCCTGCATTCAGAAGTATTTACTAGACATCTTAAAATTACTGGAAATGTTTTTATACTGGGACTTGAATTATCGTTCTGGCTCTAATACTAATTAGTTCTATGGTCATAGGCATATTTCCAAAAAGAGAAAATGAAGGAGTTATGTTGGATACTCTTTGACGTTACTTAGACCTGTGAATTCTTTCAGACTCCCCCCATGAAACATTAGGTAATCGCAGTCATCATATTTTGCATGACTGTCTGTTGTCCTCATGGTAAGATTGCATGTAGTCAGTACTACAAGAAAAGCTCAAGAGATTTGTAATAAGAATTTTTTAGTGGGTCCACTTGGTGACATAGCTGGACTTAAGACTACTGATTGTGATAATACTTATGTAAAGTTCTATACTTATGTGAATTCTCTGAATTTTATAAGTCCTGTTGATAGGTTAACCTCTGTTGTATTTTAATCTTCTAAGTCTTCTCAGTAACTATTCCAAATTTTTCAAAATGTCTTCACATCTAATGTGTCTTCTTTGGTCTGCAAAATAAGCCTGGGAAGAGGGTATGTCATGAGTCCTCTCCCTAAGCCCAGTCATCCAAAGATGTGAGAATGTTGGAATGGGGGTGGAAGGAGGGGGTGACTCTTCTGGAGTCGGTATCCCATGGAAGAGAGAGAAGTCAGTAGTCAGGAAGTCCAGTCAAAGTCAGCGGCTGGGAGGAGTCCAGCTAGATGTGCGCTGTTAGAAGCATGATCTTTCGCCAGGTGAAGGTCAACATCCAAGGGGTCAAGGAATAGTGAAGTAGGTGCAGAGCAGACAAGATGTTTCAGGAGACACATCCATGCATATTGAATTCCCGTACAGAGTAGAGGAAGAGCTGGGTATACTCAGTAACCAATGAGGAACGTATGTGGGTCAGTGGGGTAAATGGACTTACCCAAAGTTGTTCTGTTCTCATGCCATGGAATGCCAGGAATTAAACCTACATCTTTTGCCTACAGTATCTCATTAAAATATTTAATTTATTCTATTTCTAAATACAACATTTAGTTTCTTCTTCACCCTCTCACTGTCAAGATTAGGGTACTCCGAGTATGTTTAATAATATGTAAGTTCTTACATAGAATTTTTACTCTGTCTCATGATGCACTAACCTGAAAGCAAATTTGTGAAACAATATCCTGGTCAGGAGGTGTATCATGAAAACCCGAGGCTGCATATTTGTTCAATAAGGTTGCTTTCCTTGCAAGCAGAGTTTTAGAATTCAGGGTTTACTCAAAGGGCTGTTGTGATCATGAATTTTTAAAATCAGTTATTGTTTAACGTAAAATAGCAAATAAGGAATACAAGCCTGGTTACCTAAGGGCAGCACTGTTGGCTGGAAAACCCATTCACTCCACAGCTGTTCCCAGTTCCAAAAGTCCCTGATGAGGAACCTGGCTGGCATCTCTTGAATGTCTCTCCCTCACTGTACTCCAAGCATCTGCTATGCCAGACTCATTGTTCGCTTCTGTCATTTCAGAGACGTTGATGATGGTGATGTAGGGAGTTTTTTTTTTTTTTTTTTCCTTGCAGAAAAATGCAAACAAATGTTTGATCTATAGGTTCATTTATTTGTATATTTGTTTGATTATTTGTTACCTTTCCACTTCTAAGTAATAAAGTATTCTTTATTATCCACCTGAATTAAATTATTGTTGTTCTTGCTTAGTAACTCTACAAGCTGCTAAGTCAGTCCTTTCCAGTTCTCCATCCCAGCAAAAGCTGTTATTTATGATTGCGAAGATTATTTTCATTCTAATGAGGTTGTTTCCTCATTTTTGAAAATGTTTATCTTGTAATATTTGAATATATAAACTGTATGTAATATCATCCTAACAGGAACACCTGTGAATCCCCCTTTCCTTTAGAAACTGGAACAATTCTGTTTCTTCTGTCTTGTCCTCCCCACCTACTTCATCTCTGTGCACCCCTACCCCTGAGGAAATAGTGTCCTCAGTTGCCTTTTAATTTGTAGTTTCGTCACCTACACCTGAATGACCAAACCATATACCATTTAGTTTCATTCATTTTGTAATCTCAAAATGGATATGTGTATGTGTATAATTATCTATAATTTGCATTTTTCCAACAAAATTATGTTTCTAAGGCATTTCTGTTACTGCTGCTTATGGGACAGTGCTTTTAAAAGTGCTTTTTAATGTGCACACAGATCACCTTGGGAGCTTGTTAAAACATGGATTCTGACGCAGTTCGTCCATGGCGGGACCTGAGGCTCTGTATTGCCAGCAGGCTCCAGGTCTTGCTCATGCTCTGGCTTGCGGGTCACCCTCTGACTAGCAAGGTTATAGAGCATACAGATGGTTCACAATGAATAAGTGTTGCCTTACCCTAAAATGGATAGTTTGCTTATTAAATGCTGGCATACCTTCCTGAAAACATACATTTTTATTCTATTTGTTTCTTTTCCCAAATCTGAACAGAAAGATGGAGATTCTGAAAATAATCATGGGGCCAGCCCCCTTTGACCTAAGCACAATGATTAGAAATGCCTTTATCTAAAAGCCGTGGGGTAACAGGGAACCAAATTTTTCCCCGTTGATGTTTTGGTTGTGTATTAGGGTTCTCTAGAGGGAAAGAACTAATAGGATAGATGTATATATAAAGGGGAGTTTATTAATGAGTATTGACCCACACCATCACAAGGTGGGGTCCCACAATAGGCTGTCTGCAAGCTGAGGAGCAAAGAAGCCAGTCCAAGTCCCAAAACCTCAAAAGTAAGGAAGCCGATAGTGCAGCCTTCAGTCTGTGGTCAAAAGTCCAAGAGTCCCAAAGCTGAATAACTTGGAGTCTGATGGTGTTCCAGGGCAGGAAGCATCCAGCATGGGAGAAAGATGGAGGCCGGAAGTCTAAGCCAGTCTAGTCTTTCCGTGTTCTTCTGCCTGCTTTTATTCTGGCTGCGCTGGCAGCCGATTAGATGGTGCCCACCCAGGTTGAGGATGGTCTGCCTTTCCCAGTCCACTGACTCACATGTTAATCTCCTTTGGCAACACCCTCACAGACACACTCAGGAACAGTACTTTGCATCCTTCAGTCCAATCAAGTTGACACTCAATATTAACCATCACAGGTTGGATGCTTTTTTCTAAGGTTTTTGTAGAGAGGATACTGGTCAGCTTTTTTTTTTTTTTTAAACTGGGATTTTCTGGAAATGAAAATGTACATTGGCTATGCATATATTAATATCTTAGGGCTTTAAGATTGAATGCATATTTGTACTTATTAGTCTTGCACTTCATCGCTTCATGATCCTTGGCTCTGGTAAGGTCTTGACAGTGTAAGGTAATCAACTGGTAAAAAAAGAGCAGGAGGCCGTGTGACAGAACTTCAAGCACCTCTTCAGTGTGATTCAGCTGAAAGATCTACAACTCTGACATGTTGATGATTTATCATCCTTGTGCTCCCCAGCACATAAATTTCAAGGAGCAGCTGACACTTCTGATCATCTCAAAGATATACTATTTAGCAATAATTTAACTTCCAGAGAGACTAAAAGATACTTTTATTTAGTGCTATTTATTCTACTTCTAAATTCACAATACTAAGCTATGAAACTATAACCATCTTCCATTTTAAGAACAGCCATTTAGCCATTGAGAAGATGGAAAATATGGTCACATATTATATGTGATTTAATAAAGCAGTACAGAATAGGGAATTTAATAGTTATCTGGCCTTAGTGAGAGAAATTGGTGTTCTGAGGAATAAGTCATTAATTAGTTCACACAATATTTACCGTTACTCTAATGATGAATTTGGTAGGCGCGCTGTGGATTGGAGAGTCTGGCCTGTTTGGAGATATAAGAGGTGAAGTTTAACTTGAAGGACAAGGTATATTTCCATTGCAAGGAAGATAAACCTATCTCAAATTGGTTTAAGCAAAAAGGGGAATTTCTGTGCTCACATAACTGGCAAGTCTTATGGTTCTCTGGCTTCAAGCATGGATAGATCCAGGGGCTTAATCAAGTTATCAGATTGATATCTCTCTCTTTAGCTCTTTTCCTTCTGCCTCCCTTCCTCTCCCTCTCCCTCTCTCTCTCCGTCTTTCCCTCTCTCTCTCTGCCACTTTCCCTTCCTCCCTCCTTGCCTCCCTCTCTTTCTTTCTCTCTCTTCCTTCTGCCTGCCTTTCTCTTCCTCTTTCCCTCCCTCCCTTTCTCTCTTTCTTCTTCCTGCCTTTCTCTTCCTCTCTCTCTCCCTCTTTTCCTCCCTTATTTTCTCTCTCTCTTCCTTCTTGCCTCCCTTCCTCTCCCCTCTCTCTTTCTCTTTCCCTCACTTCCTCCTTCTTTCTCTTTCTCAGTTCTGTTTTCCTTGGTGTTGGCTTCATTCTTCCCAGTGATTGTCCAGGTTGGCAACCTGCAGCTTGAGGCTGACATTGTCTGACAAGTGGCAATCTCAGAGAACAGAGTGAGGCACTTTCTGTGTAGCTTAGGCAGTCAGTTCTCCCCTTCTGCTTTATTTTAGCTTCTCCCTCTTTTTCTGCTTTAACAATTTAATTCTTAATCATTTAGTCCTGAAATCCCTCCTGTTTCCTTTCTGAGTTACCCCTCGTTCTCTATAGACCTACATACAGTCTTTGAAAGCTCTGGATGTGCGTGTGGAGGGGGGTGGGCTTGTTTAAAATTTTATTGGGTAATGTTTAACATCCTGTAAACATGTTCATAATACATTAAGTACAAAAACGGATCTCCAGTAGCTGTAGACTACGGCATCCTTCAAAACACAGATGAATAGAGTCTGTAGGTCTATAGGCGTGAAGACATACGGATAACAACAAAGATACGCAGTAGGATATTCTCCACAGAGTTAACAGTGGTTGTGGCTAAGAAAGCATGAATTTCAAAAATTTAGCTTAGTATTGTTACGTCTTTACTTTGAGGAGTTTGTATTCCCCGGAAATGGCACCTTCCCTCTCCTGGTGGGAGATGTGCTTGTCTGTGCTTGGTTCCGTTACCTCGGGAGCTGAGTTGAGAGGAAGACTGGGGGTTTCAACACTGGGTATGTGGACTTCTGCCTAATACTCCTGTTTTCAGGATGGTACAGACACTGACCCTTAGTCATACCTGAGGAGAGGTTGTGTGTGTGTGTGTGCGCGCGCGTGCATGTGTGTGTGTGTGTGAGTATGCATGCGTGTGAGTGTGTGTGCGTGTGTGTGTGTGTCCAGGCTGTGCTGAGCAAAGCAGCAAAACAGATCTGGGAGAGAAACAGAATCCCCCAGCACCCATGGCAGCAATGCCAGGGCAAAGCCTCTCCTCTGGAAGTCCTTAGAAAACAAGGAGATCTTTGTCACCAAGGCACAGTGTAGTAGAAGTTGACTCCAGCAGCTACAGTCCCTGATTCTCAGTTTTCTCATAAAAGTAAATCGGATGAGCTTCTATATAACATCTCAGACATCCCTGTTGAATTCATAATTAAAAATCTAAATGAATTACTTTTTATTAAGGTGTACTTCCAAATGCTTAATATCCATGAGATAAATCTGATTTACTTCATTTTAAGAAGTCTTATCCATAAAAACATACAGGAAAATCTTATATAATACCTTAAAATATTTTAATATTTGACAATTTTAAGATCCTTAAGGAGCTTTAGCTTTTTAGAGCTATTTTAAGATCTTTAAAGAACATTATCCACATATACCTCAATATAAGTCATTACTTACTATCCAGCAACGTGTGGAAAGTAGTTTAGTGAACATTTTAAAATGGAATAATACCTAACATCAAATTTAAAGTAACATTTAATTTTTTTTAATTTTTCTTTTCATGGAATTTATGGCTCAGTGCTGAAAATAATTATAATATTTTTTATCCCCACTTCATACAGAGATGAATATTTCTACTCTAGTTAATTCTTCATTCTTCTTGCTATTAACTTAGTATGTTAGATGTTGTCATAAAATGGAAATAGCTAATAGGCATTGGGTGTTGCGTTAGTCTTCCTTCTTAGCTCCTGTTTCTCCCCTCTCTTTCCTTTTTATTCTTTAATTCTATACTTTTTTAGTGAAAAAATCATAGCAACTAACATTAGTTGCTATGTGCTAGGCTATCTGCTAAGTGCTTTCCATATCCTAGATTATTTAATTCTCACAGTGATCCTGTGGGGATTGATGGTTATCTCCATTTTGCAGATGTGGAGGCTGAAGCTTCAAAGTTTAATTAGCAAATTTGAAGCTTTGTATGCTGTATAGCTGTGGTTTTCAAATGTAGTTCCTAGACCAGAAGCCTCAACTTCATTTGGGAACTTGTGAGAAGTGCAAATTGTTGGGACTCATTGCAGATTTACTGATTCAGAAACTTTGAAGGTGAGGCTTGGAAATCTGTTGTAATAAGCCCTAAGGGTGATTTTGATCTATACATAAGTTTGAGAGCCACTGATGTAATTCCTTTCTGAATCTGATCTGAAAATTGTGCTATATTGTTGGCTTTTCCCTTTGTTATAAATATACACATAAAAATTTGTTATTGTAATTTGTTACATTTTTAAACCTCTGAACAAATTATTAAAAACTCTTGTGTTTAGATAGATTTCTTATAATATAGTTTATTCTGTTTTTTTTTTTTTTTAATTTGTATTTTGGACTAGATTACTCAAAATGT
>NW_020257535.1:0-13248 GCF_003255815.1 Theropithecus gelada
CAAGGTCATGCAATGTTTAAGTAGTAAGGTCGTGATTCTAGACTCCTTGCATCAAAATCAGTGTAGTCTCGGTATATTTATTGCAGCATTATTTACAATAGCAAAGACTTGGCAAACCCAAATGCCTATCAGTGATAGACCATAAAGAAAATGTGGCACATATACATCATGGAATACCATGCAGCTATAAAAAAACAAATGAGTTCATGTCCTTTGCAGCAACATGGATGAAGCTGGAAACTATGATTCTCAGCAAACTAACACGGGAACAGAAAACCAAACACCACCTTTTCTCATAAATGGGAGTTTAACAGTGAGAACACATGGACACAGGGAGGGGAACATCACACACTGTGGCCTGTTGGAGGGTGGAGGGCAAGGGAAGGGAGAGCATTAGAACAAATACCTAATGCATGTGGGGCTTAAAACCTAGATGATGGGTTGATAGGTGCAACAAACCACCATGGCACATGAATACTTATGTAACAAACCTACATGTTCTGCACATGCATCCAGAACTTAAAGTAAAATAAAATAAAATAATCAGTGTACTCCCCGTAACACCATATTGCCTTTTTAAAAAAACAAATGAAACTGTTTGAAAACCACTAAATTATTTCTCTGGGTAAAGATGGAAGCAAAATAAGATAGAATAGTCTTATCACAAGGAGACATTGTTCTAGCTCAGAATAAAGCTGAATTTACAGTGTTCTTACATCAAGGTTGATAGTATTTGATTAATACTTGAAAAGGGCAAAGACCAGATTCTTCATCTTTTCAAATTCAAACATTATGTGTTTAGAGCATATCTCCAGGGTTGTATCATTTTTTTAAACCGTGAAATGTAACAACCACAATAAGGATTCTAACATCACAAGAACACACCTCTGCAGTATGAGTGATCTCTGTCAGTGTGCTAGCTCAGCTCAGAGAAAATAGCAATGGTATAGGAAACTGTCACCATGGGCCTTTGACGTCTCCCTTGAAAATACTATGTGCCAAAAGGAAGGGCTAATTACAAGAAACAGTTGTAAAGTTTTGCATTATTCTAATCCAAGGAAAACTAAGTCTAAGGGCCTATGACAAGAGCCATTCCTCAGCAACTAAAGGTGAAATATTTCAGGTAAGAAAAGTAGATTGTTTTAATAAATTATGAACATATTCATAACATCAGATCATTACAAAATAAACCTAAACAGATATTCAAACCAATATTTATTTATTGGATATGTTTTTTTAAAGCCAGAAACTTTTTTAATTTTTAATTTTTGCATACATAATAGGTATATATATTTATGGGGTACATGGGATACTAAACATGAGCCTATGTTTAAGCATACAATGCATAATAATTTCATCCATGGTAAATGGGATATCCATCCTCTCAAGCATTTATCCTTTCTGTTACAGACAATCCAAATATACTCTTAGTTATATTAAAATGTAGTTATCATTGACCATAGTTGCCCTGTTGTATTATCAAATACTAGGTCTTATTCATTCTCTCTAGTTTTTGGACCCATTAACCATCCCCCCTTTTTCCCCCACCAGATACCACATTACCCTTCCCAGCCTCTGGTAACCATCCTCCTACTCTCTATCTCTATGAATTCATTTGTTTTAATTTTTAGCCCTCACAAATAAGTGAGAGCATGCAATGTTTGTTTTCCTATGCCTGGCTTATTTCACTTAACATAATGACCTCCAGTTCCATCCACGTTTTTGCAAATGACAGGAACTCATTCTTTTTTATAGTTGAACAGTGCTCCATTGTGTATATGTGCCATATTTTCTTTATGCATTCATCTGTCGATGGACACTTAGGTTGCTTTCAAATCTTGGCTTTTGTGAACAGTACTGCAACAAATATGGAAATGCAGATCTCTCTTTAATATACTGATTTTTTTTTTTTTTTTGTGGTATATACTCAGCAGTGAGATTGCTGGATCATATGGTAGCTCAATTCTTAATTTTTTGAGGAACCCCCAAACTGCTTTCCAAGTGGTTGTACTAATGTAAATTGCCACCAACAATGTATGAGGGTTCCTTTTTCTCCACATCCTCTCCAGCATTTGTTATTGCCTGTCTTTTGAATAAAAGCTATTTTAACTGGGGTGAGATATCATCTCATTGTAGTTTTGATTTGCATTTTTCTAACATTTTCCCCATTTTTAAATTGGATTATTAGATTCTTGTAGAGTTGTTTGACCTCCTTATATATTCTGATTATTAATCCCTTGTCAAATGGGTAGTTTGCAGATATTTTCTCCCATTCTGTGGGTTGTCTCTTCACTTTGTTGATTGTGTCTATTGTTGTACAGAAGCTTTTTAACTTGATGTGATCCTATTTGTCCATTTTTGCTTTGGCTGCCTGTGCTATGGAGTATTCCTTAAGAAATCTTTGCCCACACCAGTTTCCTGGGGAATTTCCCCAATGTTTTTTTTGTAGTAGTTTCATAGTTTGAGGTCTTAGATTTAAGTATTTAATCCATTTTGATTTGATTTTTGTATATGGTGAGAGATAATAGTTGAGAGATAATGGTCTATTTTCATTCTTCTGCATATGGATATCCAGTTTTACCAGGACCATTTATTGAAAAGATTGTTCTTTTCCCAATGTATATTCTTGGCACCTTCATCGAAAATGAGGTCACTGTAGGTATATGGATTTGTTTCTGGGTTCTGTATTCTGTTCCATTGGTTTATGTATCTGTTTTTTATGCCAGTATTATATTGTTTTTATTACTGTAGCTCTGTAGTACAATTTTTTTCCCTTTATTATACTTTAAGTTCTAGGGTACATGTGCACAACATGCAGGTTTGTTACATATGTATACATGTGCCATGTTGGTGTGCTGCACCCATTAACTCATCCTTTACATTAGATATATCTCCTAATGCTATCCCTCCCCCATCCCCCTACCCCATGACAGGCCCCAGTGTGTGATGTCCCCCTTCCTGTGTCCAAATGTTCTCATTGTTCAATTCCCACCTATGAGTGAGAACATGCGGTGTTTGGTTTTTTGTCCTTGCGATAGTTTGCTGAGAATGATGGTTTCCAGCTGCATCCATGTCCCTACAAATGACACGAACTCATCCTTTTATATGGCTGCATAGTATTCCATGGTGTATATGTGCCACATTTTCTTAATCTAGTCTGTCACTGATGGACATGTGGGTTGGTTCCAAGTCTTTGCTATTGTGAATAGTGCCACAATAAACATACGTGTGCATGCATCTTTATAGCAGTGTGATTTATAATCCTTTGGGTATATACCCAGTAATGGGATGGCTGGGTCAAATGGGACTTCTAGTTCTAGATCCTTGAGGAATCGCCACACTGTCTTCCGCAATGGTTGAACTAGTTTACAGTCCCACCAACAGTGTAAAAGTGTTCCTATTTCTCCACAACCTCTCCAGCACCTGTTGATTCCTGACTTTTTAATGATTGCCATTCTAACTGGTGTGAGATGGTATCTCATTATGGTTTTGATGTGCATTTCTCTGATGGCCAGTGATGATGAACATTTTTTTTCGTGTGTCTGTTGGCTGCATAAATGTCTTCTTTTGAGAACTGTCTGTTCATATCCTTTGCCCACTTTTTGATGGGTTGTTTTTTTCTTGTAAATTTGTTTGAGTTCTTTGTAGATTCTGGATATTAGCCCTTCGTCAGATGAGTAGATTGTAAAAATTTTCTCCCATTCCGTAGGTTGCCTGTTCACTCTGATGGTAGTTTCTTTTGCTGTGCAGAAATTCTTTAGTTTAATTAGATCCCATTTGTCAATTTTGGCTTTTGTTGCCATTGCTTTTGGTGTTTAGACATGAAGTCCTTGCCCATGCCTATGTCCTGAATGGTATTGCCTAGGTTTTCTTCTAGGGTTTTTATGGTTTTAGGTCTAACATTTAAGTCTTTAATCCATCTTGAATTAATTTTTGTATAAGGTGTAAGGAAGGGATCCAGTTTCAGCTTTCCACATATGGCTAGCCAGTTTTCCCAGCACCAGTTATTAAATAGGGAATCCTTTCCCCATTTCTTGTTTTTGTCAGGTTTGTCAAAGATGAGATGGTTGTAGATGTGTAGTATTATTTCTGAGGGCTCTGTTCTGTTCCATTGGTCTTTATCTCTGTTTTGGTACCACTACCATGCTGTTTTGCTTACTGTAGCCTTGTAGTATAGTTTGAAGTCGGGTAGCGTGATGCCTCCAGCTTTGTTCTTTTGGCTTAGGATTGTCTTGGCAATGCGGGCTCTTTTTTGGTTCCATATGAACTTTAAAGCAGTTTTTTCCAATTCTGTGAAGAAAGTCATTGGTAGCTTGATGAGTATGGCATTGAATCTATAAATTACCTTGGGCAGTATGGCCATTTTCACGATATTGATTCTTCCTATCCATGAGCATGGTATGTTCTTCCATTTGTTTGTGTCCTCTTTTATTTCATTGAGCAGTGGTTTGTAGTTCTCCTTGAAGAGTTCCTTTACGTCCCTTGTAAGTTGGATTCCTAGGAATTTTATTCTCTTTGAAGCTATTGTGAATGGGAGTTCATTCATGATTTGGCTCTCTGTCTGTTACTGGTGTATAAGAATGCTTGTGATTTTATTGAAATGTCTTTATCTGGTTTTGGTATCAGGGCAATACTGGCCTTGTTGAATACTGGCAAATATGTCTTTGTCTGGTTTTGGTATCCTGGTAATACTGGCCTTGTTGAATGAGTATGGGAGTATTCCCTTCTCCTCTATTTTTTTGAAATAGTTTGAGTAGGGTTGGTGTTATTTTTTTAAATGTTTGGTAGAATTCAGCAATGAAGCCATCAAGTCCTGGGCTTTTCTTTATTGGGAGACTTTTTATTACAGCTTTGATCTGTTACTTAGTGTGTTCATGTTTTGGATTTCTTCATAGTTTAATCTTGGGAGGTTATGTGTCTAGGAATTTATCCATTTTCTCTAGATTTTCCAGTGTGTTGGCATATAATTGCTCATAGTAGCCACTAATAATCCTTTGAATTTCTGTAGTATCAGTTGTAATGTCTCTGTTTTCATCTTCAATTTTATTTATTTGGGTCTTCTCTCTCATTTTCTTTAGTCTGGCTAAAGGTTTGTCAGTTTTGTTTATCTTTTCAAAGAACCAACTTTTCCCTTTGATCATTTGTATTGACCTCTTCAATTTCATTTATTTCTTCTCTGATCTATATTATTTTTTACTACTAATTTTGGGTTTGGTTTGCTCTTGCTTTGCTAGTTCTTTTTTTTTTTTTTTTTTTTTTTTTTTTTTTTTTTTTTTTTTTTTTTTGAGACGGAGTCTCGCTGTGTCGCCAGGCTGGAGTGCGGTGGCGCGATCTCGGCTCACTGCAAGCTCCGCCTCCTGGGTTCACGCCATTCTCCCGCCTCAGCCTCCGAGTAGCTGGGACTACAGGCGCCCGCCACCTCGCCCGGCTAGTTTTTTTTTTTTTTTGTATTTTTAGCAGAGACGGGGTTTCACCGTGTTAGCCAGGATGGTCTCGATCTCCTGACCTCGTGATCCGCCCGCCTCGGCCTCCCAAAGTGCTGGGATTACAGGCTTGAGCCACCGCGCCCGGCCGCTTTGCTAGTTCTTTAAGATGCAGCATTAGATTATTTACTTGAAGTTTTTTTTTCTTTTCTTTTTTGATGTAGGCACCAGGTATAAATTTCCCACTTAGTACTGATTTTGCTGTATCTCATAGGTTTTGGTATGTTGTGTTTCCATTTTCATTTGCTTCAAGAAACATTTTAATTTCCTTCTAAATGTTTTAATTGACCCACTGGTCATTCAGGAGCATATTGTTTAATTTTCATGTGTTTGTATAGTTTCTAAATTTTTCTCTTGTTATTGATTTCTATTTTATTTCATTGTGGTCAGATATTATTTGATATTATTTCAATTTTTTTAATGTTTTAAGACTTGCTTTATAACCTAACATATGGTCTATCCTTGAGAATGATTCTTGTGCTGAGGAGAAGAATGTGTATTCCGCAGCCTTTAGATGAAATGTTCTGTAAACATCTGTTAGGTTCACTTGTTCCATAGTCCAGAATAAGTCCAGTGTTTCTTTGTTGATTTTCTGTCTGGAAGACCTGTCCAATGCTGAAAGGGGTGTTGAAGTTTCAAGCTATTATTGTTATTGAAGTCTATCTCTCTCTTTAGCTCTTATAATATTAGCTCTATATATGTGGTGTTCCAGTATTGAGTGCATATATATTTACAATTGTTATGTCCTCTTGCCAAATTGACCCCTTTATTATTATATAATGACCTTCTTTGTACTTTCTTACAGTTTTTGCCTTAAAACCTGTTGTCTGATATAAGTATAGCTACTCCTGCTCTATTTTAAAAAATTCCCATTGGCATGGGATATCTTTTTCCATCCCAATATTTTCAGTCTGTGTATATCTTTATAGGTGAAGTGTGTTTCTTGTAAGCAACAGATCATTGGGTCTTTTTTCTTTTCTTTTTATTATACTTTATGTTCTTTGAGCCACTCTATGTCTTTTGATTGGAGAGTTTGGTCCACTTACATTCAATGTTATTATTGATAAGGACTTACTCCTGCCATTTTGTTGTTTTCTGGTTGTTTTGTGGTTTTCTCTTCCTTTCCTTTTTTCCTTCCAGTATTTCCTTTTAATGAAGGTGATTTTCTCTGGTGGTATGTTTCTTGCTTTTTATTTTTTTGTGTATTCATTGTATTTTTAGATTCAAGGTTGGCATGAGGCTTGAAAAGAATTTCTTTTAACCCATTATTTTAAACTGATGACAACTGAACACTGATTGCATAAACAGACAAACAACAAAGAGAAAACTAATAAAAACTCTATACTTTGTCCCCGTTTTAATTTTTGTTTCTGTTTGTATCTTATTGTATTGACTGTCTTGAAAAGTTGTTGTAGTTATTTTTTTTATGGTTTATCATTTAGTCTTTTTACTTGAGTAGTTTACACACCACAGTGTTATAATATTCCGTGTTTTCTGTGTGCTTACCATTATCAGTGAGTTCCATACCTTCAGATGATTTCTTATTGGTCATTAATGCCTGTTTCTTTCAGATTGAAGAACTCTCATTCACATTTCTTGTAGGACAGGTCTGGTGTTTAGCATTTCTTACAGGACAGGTCTCAGCTTTTGCTTGTCTGGGAAAGCACTTATTGCTTCTTCATGCTTGAGAGATACTTTTACTGGGTATACTATTCTAGGGTAAAAGTCTTTCTCCTTCAACACTTTAGATATGTCATGACCCTCTTTCCTGGCCTGTAATGTTTGCACTGAAAAGTCTGCTGCCAGTTATATTGTAGTTCAATTGTATGTTACATATTTCTTTTCTCCTGCTGCCTTAGGATCCTTTCTTTATCCTTGACTTTTGGGAGTTTATTAAATGACTTAAGGTAACCTTTTTGAGTTAAATATGCTTGGTGTTCTATAACCTTCTTGTACTTTAATATTGATATCATTCTCTAGGTTTGGGACATTCTCTAATATTATCCCTTTGAATAAACTTTCTACCTCTATCTCTGTCTCTCCTTCCACTTTAAGGCCAACAACTCCTAGATTTGCTTTTTTGAGGCTATCTTGCAGGCATGCTTCATTTTTTTTTTTTTCTTTTGTCTCCTCTGACTGTATTTTCAAATGGCCTGTCTTTAAGCTCATTAATTCTTTCTTTTGCATGATCAGTACTCCTATTAAGAGACTGGTGCTTTCTTCAGTCATTCTTCTGTATGTCAGTTACATTTTTAAACGCCTGAATTTCTGCTTGATTCTTTTTAATTATTTCAATCTCTTTGTTAAATTTCTCTAATAGAATTCTGAAATATACTGTGTGTCATCTTGAATTTCATTGAGTTTCCTCAAAACAGCTATTTTGAATTCTCTGTCTGAAAGGTCACATACCTCTCTTTCTCCAGGATTGGTCCCTGGTACCTTGGTTTTTTGTTGTAGTTTTGTTTTGTGTTTTGTTTTTTGTTTTTTTGTGTGTGAGGTCATGTTTTCCTGGATAGTCTTGATGCTTGTGGATTTTCATCATTGTCTACTCTTTGGGCATTGAAGAGTTAGATATTTATTGCAGTATTTGCAGTTTGGGCTTGTTTGTGCCCATCCTTCTTAGGAAGGCTTTTCAGGTCTGTTAGTCCATTCTCTTATTGCAGTAAAGAACTACCTGAGACTGTGTAATTTATAAGGAAAAGAGGTTTAATTGCAGGCTGTACAGCAAGCATGGCTGGGGAGGCCTCAGGAAACTTACAATCATGATGGAAGGCAAAAGTGAAGCAGCACATTCTACATGGCTGGAGCAGGATAGAGAGGGCAAAGGGGGAGGAACTACACACTTTTAAACAACCGGATCTCATGAGAACTCACTCATTATCAGGAGAACAACAAGGGGGAAATCTGCCCCCATAATCCAATCACCTCCCACCAGGCCCCTCCTTCAACATTGGGGATTACAATTTGACATGAGACTTGAGCAGGGACACAGATCTAAACCATATCATTCCATCCCCGGCCCCTGTGAAATCTCATTTTCTCACATTGCAAAATCATCCCTTCTCAACAGTCCCTGAAGTCTTAACTCATTTCAGCACTAACTCAAAAGTCCACAGTCCAAAGTCTCATCTGACATAAGGCAAGTCCCTTCTGCCCATGAGCCTCTTAAGTAAAAAACAAGTTAGTTACTTACAAGATACAATGGGGGTACAGCCATTGGTTAAATCCCCCCGTTCCAAATGGGAAAAAATCGGCCAAAACAAAGGAGCTATAAACTTCATGCAAGTCTGAAACCCAGCAGGGCAGTCATTACATCTTAAAACTCCAAAATAATCTCCTTTGACTCCATGTCTCATATCCAGGCCACAGTGATACAAGGGGTGGGTTCCCAAGAGCTTGGACACCATGTATTTGAAGAGACTTGTGTCCCAAGCCCAGTAACAATGTGATTTTAACAGAGTCATAGAGGTACCACCTTTGTGTTCTTGGTAAGATCCCGAAAAATTCCCTGGATTACCAGGCAGGGACTCTTGTTCTCTTCCCTTACATTTTTCCAAACAGACGAAGTCAGTCTCTCTCTCTCTTTCTCTCTCTCTCTCTCTCTCTCTCTCTCTCTCTCCTGAACCGCCTGGAGCTGGGGATGGGGTGATCCAAGCTCTTCTATGGCCACCATCACTGGGACTGCTCAGGGTCAGACCTGAAGCCAGCACAGTACTGGGACTCCCCCAAGTCTTGCTGTAACCACCACCTGGCTATCACCTATGCTCATTCAAGACCCTAGGGGGTCTACAATAAGCAGGTTGTGAAGCTAGCCAGGTTTGTGTTCTTCTCTCCAGAGCAGCTAGTTCCCCCAGGCCCCAGGTGGGTCCAGCAATGCTATCTGGAAGCCAGGGATTGGATTCAAAAATCTTAGACATCTACCAGGTATTTTATTCTACTGTGGCTAAGCTGGCACTCAAACCACAAGACAAAGTCCTTCCCACTCTTCCCTTCACTTTACACAGGCAGAGGAGCCTCTCCCCGTGGCTGCCACCACCCTGGCCCATGGGGGGTTCTGCCAGGCCACTGCAAATGTTCACTCAAAACCCAAGGGCTCTGTGTCAGCTTATGGTGAATACTACCAGGCCTGGGACTCACCCTTCAGAGTAGTGGGCTCCCCATGGCTCAAGGTATGTCCAGAAATATCTAGACCTGGCCTTGGGGACCCCAAGAGCCTGCTTAGCACACTACCCTACCGTGGCTGAGCTGGTACCAGAAGCCAACACATAGAGTCTTACCCAAGGCTCACAGCATACTACCTGAGCATCATTGTTGGTTATTTAGAGCCCAAGGGCTCTTTAGTCAGCAGAAAATGAATCCTTCCAAGACGGGATTTTTCCCTTCAAGGCAGTAGTTTCCCTTCTGGACCAGGGTGAGTCTAGAAATGTTATCTGGGACTAGGACCTGGGATGGGACTCATGACCCTACCCAGTGTCCTATCCTACTGTGGCTAAGCTTGTATTCAAGATGCAAGACAAAGTCCTTTTTACTCTTCTCTCTCCCTTCCACAAGCTGAAGGAAGGAGTCACTTTTGTTCCTGTGAACTGTGCTGCCAAGGGTTAGAGGAGTGGTGGGTGATATGGTTTGGCTCTGTGTCCCCACTCAAATCTCATCTTGAATTGTAATCCCCATAATCCCCATGTGTCAAGGGCTGGACCAGGTGGAGGTAATTGAATCATGGGGCTGGTTCCTCGCATGCTGTTCTCATGATAATGAGTGAGTCTTATGACATCTGATGGTTTTATGTGTCTGGCATTTCTCCTGCTTACACTTCTTCCTGCTGCCTTGTGAAGAAGGTGCCTTGCTTCCTCTTTGCCTTCCACCATGACTGTAAGTTTCCTGAGCCCTCTCCAGCCATGCTGAACTGTGAGTCAATTAAACCACTTTCCTTTATAAATTACCCAGTCTTGGGTATGCTTTTATTAGCAGCACGAGAACAGACTAATACATTGGGTGTAAGTACTCCCCCACCTGCTTTTTCTGGTATCTCATGTTTCACCCCAGTCCACTGGCTGTAAGCTCAGCACAACATCAGGACTTGCCTAAGAATTGTAATCCTTGTATCCAGACTGACTTTCAAGTTTGCTTAGCACTCTAGAGCACTTTAGCCCACAGTGGCAAGGCTTGCTGAGAAACTCAAGTTCCAACTGTTGGAATGGGTGCTTTCCCTCTAAAAGCCAGGAACTCTTCCCATCCTCTTCCCAATTCCCTCTTTATCCAAGAGTTGATATGTTAATTGAAGACATGATAAGAGCACAGATCATTACATTAGACTTCCATGATCATGTTCAGTGGATGTTTATTAAATGCTTATTACATGAGTACTATTTTTGGTTTTGCATATACCAAGAACCATAGTCACTGACCTCAAGGAGCCATGTGTAAGTAGAGAAAAAGCATCTCAACTTCTAAAAGATAATAGTGTTATTATGTAACATACATTAATGCCAAGTGAATCACAAAGATAAGTACTATTATAAGAGTTTGGTCATTGCAAGCTGAAGTAATCAGAACCACTCATGGAAAATAGGGAAATAGAAATGGCCCTTGCTTATTTTTAATCATAGCAAGATCCTACCTTAGGTACTTTCCACCTGGGACATTCTTTTCTTCAACTTCATGTTTCACACTTTCTCTCTTCAGTTTTCAACTCAAAGGTGATCTTAAAGTAGCTTCCCTTAACTACCATAATGAACATAATCCCCTTCCCCACTAGAGCAAATATTTTCCTCTTAGTATCTACAGTTCAGTGATTTGTTTATTATCTTTCTCATGATATAAAATTTATGAAGACAGAAATTTTGTCTGTCTTATTATTTTCTATCCATTGCCCAAAACATTATCTAGCATTTAGTAGATATTCAATAAATATTTGTTAAATAAGCGGGACTTGTTAATCAAGTAGAACATACCCGAGAGGGCAGAGTAGCCATTCTAGGCCAGGTCAGTGGCTTGAAAAACAATTGTTCCTCTAGAGAATTATTTTCAATCATGGTCTTTAGATGGCTTTTTCTTCTCTACAAGGAAATTTCAGTAACGAGAAAATCTAAAAATTAGTACAAAGAAGGAAAATGAAATGAAGGTATAATTTACTAAGATTGATGAAAACTTTTTAAAAATGGTATCTTGACAACCAGTTTGCTCAGATTTCTTCTCAGCTATTGCCAGCGTATCTCACTTATGCTTGACAGATAGGTGTCTGCTAGTCTTATCTTCCTCTGTCAGGGCTCTGCCATCAAGCCTGAGTGGACAAGACTCCACAAAGTTGCCAAAATGTTTCACTGAAGGAACCACAAACCTGAGGGCTCTTCATGCATTGTTAGCATCAATGCTGCCTGGTCTATGCCAGGAGATCATCCCTGGCTTAGTTCATTTGGGGTAGCAGAATTCTGCTTTTCTTCCTTTGAGACAGGAAGTAGACAGGATATTCTCACTTAGTGCTCCATATTGTTAAACTCATCAAAGGCGCAGTTTATGGTTGACTACAATAAGAGGCAGCAACCACAGTGAGACTACACACCAACACATCTTTGACAGAATTTTACAAAAAACTATTTTGAAAAACATTTGTTTTAATAGTATATGTTTTTTTCATTAAGCAATTAATACATGCTCATTACAGCAAATTTCAAATTACAGAAATGTAGGAGAAAAGACAGTATATCACCCATAGTTTCATCCTCTAGAGTATTCCAACTTTTATGTGTGTGTGTGTATATATGTGTGTATATATATATATATGATTTTTGGTTATTTTGTTTTTTGTTTTGAGATGGAGTCTTGCTCTGTCGCCCAGGCTGGAGTACAGTGGTGCGATCTCTGCTCACTGCAAGCTCTACCGGGTTCACGCCATTCTCCTGCCTAAGCCTCTGGAGGTAGCTGGGACTATAGGTGCTGAAAGGAGCTGGGCACATTCCTCAGCCCCGGGCTCAAAACTCCCTGAGCCTAGTACAAACACATCCCATCCTCCCATCCCACCACATACCACCATATATCTCTCCAACTCCCTGAGCCCAGTACAAACACCACCTGGAAAGTCTCCGATAAGGAGACAGCCGTTCAAGGTTACTGAAAGCGCGGGAGCCAAAAGAATTTCTTTGTTCCCCTGCAACTTTTGGGCTATAAAAAGCAAACGCTCGCATTGATCGGGGCCCTCTTGTATACTGTGGAATGGAGGGACCAGGTTCGAACTTGTAGTAAAGATCCTTGCCGCTTGGCTTTGACTCTGGTCTCTGGTGGTCTTCTTTGGGGAACAAACTGTCTGGGCATAACATCTGGGGGCTCGTCCGGGATTCCCCAAGCCCACCAGACCCCTGGTCAACGGATCTGCTAAGATCGATCTACTGATAGGTGAGCTGGCTCGTCTCCGTTTGTCTGTCTGTGTCTGTATGTCTGTTCTGAATCTGAATCTGTGACTCGTGAGGTCTGAAACTGAAGCTGGCACAGTCCTGGCAGACGCGCTATAGGACAGCCAGTGGAGACCGGTGGGAGACGTCCTCTGGCTCTCTTCTGATTTAAATTCCGATCTGAGCTGCCAGAGCGCGTTTGCGATCCGGGAAGCAGCTGCGCTGGCGATCTGAGTTGCCGGAGCGCGTTCGCGATCCGGGCAACAGCTGACTCTGAGTTGCCCCGGTCCCCTGGCGCGCGCGTGCGGTCTGAGTTGCCCCGGTCCCCGGGCACGCGCGTGCGGTCTGAGTTGCCCCGGTCCCCGGGCGCGCGCGTGCGG
>NW_020257536.1:0-6962 GCF_003255815.1 Theropithecus gelada
GGGAAGGTGCAGAGACAGGCTCAGAAAAGACAGACCATGGATTTAAAAATTCCTACTGGAAAATCTTTTATGAGCAAAGTAATTTGCATCTAACTGAAGACAATCATTGCTTGAATAATTGGTTTGTTGACAAAGTTGGTCTTATGAACAGATTAAAGTTTTCTTTCATGCCTTATCTATTATGTAAATAGGAGCTATTACCTACCGCAACTTAAATTAGCTTTAAATTTCGTATCAGATTGCAGTCCAGATTACAAAGGGCTGCTTGATAATCTAATTGATAAAATGGAGGAATTTAGTGCTTGGAACCCAGAGTGAAGGGAACAGAATTGCTTTGATTTCTCAAAAGTGTGTTGACTGAGTGGTGACCTGGGGTGAAGAGAAGTGGCTAGAGTCATGACACTCGAGGAGATGATCTGCCCCCGTCTTTCTCAGCTGTCTTCTGGACAAAACAAAAGGGTGATAAATGGAAAAAATTCAGCGCTGAGTTCGTCTATGCCCTGAGCTTCTCATACGGTCATTAATGGGCTGTATCTGTGAAGCCTCCATACAGGCACAAAGGAATTAGGCTAGAGTAAGGCGGCCGGCGACCTCTGGCATCTGGACCGTGTGTCATTTCCTAAAGCCCTTTTGGGTGAAATGACAGTCGCAATGTCGTTGTTTGGAGGAGTGTAATCTCACGTATGAGATGCAGATTTTAAATGATGCAGATTTTAAACACCAAAGTCAGGAAGCTTGGTGGGAGTGGCTGTCTTCCAAGTGGTTTTCTGTGCTGCCATGGATGAGGCGTGGATGTGTCATCTGTTGGTGAGATCCACTGGTGAAGGGGCTAAGCAAACCATGGAGGTGGGGGGGATGTGAAGCTGCATCTCTTCTGGCATCCCAAGTAAATACATTTTGTAAAACTTGTGAATTTGACCCTGACCCTAACCCTGAGTGTTGAAGTCTGGTGCAGTGTCTTGAGCCCTCTTCTGCATTGAGAGTGAGTGACTGTAAATGACTGATTCCTCAGTGGTGAAAGTTCAAATTTAGCTTCCCTGAGGAAGCCAGACCTCAGTCACCCGTATCTCCATTGTAAACACTGCGGCCCCTACGCGGGTGGCTGCAAGTATCCAGGCCTTCCTTGGAGAAGCAGCCGTGAGGTGCCTGATGATTTGATAACATCAGCCACATTCTGTCTTCTGTCTAATCACGGTACAAATGATTCTCCTACAAGGAAATGGATCTGGTTTCTTCCCGATCGTTGGAAGAAGCAGCCCGCCTAGGGACTCCACCGTCCTCTGCACTTTCACAGCGAAGCCTGTGTCTGTCTCCAAGGAGTGTCACGTGTGTCATGGGAATCGCCTCCTTAATTCTCCCTGCTTTTGAGGGCTGGGGTAGCTCTGCCTGTTTCACCCGGGACGAGCAGCGGGTGGTCTCTGGCTGCTGTGGGACTAGGGCTTGGGGGTGCATCATCACATCCGGTGGCCTGTCCAGGTGGACATCATTGTCTTTTGCCTGTTGCCTGAGGCAGCTGTGATGCCATGGGGGTCATGCTTGTCAGGGCCAACCCAGTTCTTCCCGTGTACACCTCTCCTGCTGGAGTGCCTTTCCTTATGATGACTTGTTGAATTAACGTGGAGAACGCAGAGAGGCTCTGGGCCTCTCTCTCCCATTCTTACTCCCTGGAGCTGTGATGCCTGACAAGGGAGCCCATAGCCAGAGGCTCCTTTAAATTTAATTAGAATAAAGATTTGATTACATAGCTAAACACATTTGAAAAGAACTTCACAAATTAAATTCCAGATTCAACCCTTCAGGCCCAGTGGCCACGTTTCAGGGCTCAGCAGCTGTAGGTGGCTGTTGTCTTTCTGTGTTGGCTGAGCAGATTGGGGCGTTTCCAGTTCAGCAGGCAACTCTCTTGCATGGCTCTGCCTGTGGTGAGGGCACCTAGGCTGGAGAGCCTCGTGGGGATCCCTTAGGCCTCTGGCTGCAGCCAGGCTGCACGGTTCCTGTGCCCTGGGTCCTCTGCAGGCACAGATGGATCCCACCACAGAGCCAGCACTGCCAGACTTGGGTACTGTGTGCAGACAGCAGAGGGGCACATCCGGGCCTTGCAGGGGCTGGGGTGACTGGCCTCCTTGGCCAGGCTCCTGTCTCCGAGTCTTCAGGGGAAATGCATCTACCATCCACCATCCACACCGTGCACCAGAGGAAAACTGCAGGCTTCTCTGTGGGTAGTGGATTGAGATCATGCAGAGTGACTAGGTTTGGGCTCCTGACCAGCGTGGAACCGGATACCTTTAGGTGGAACCTGACATGCCTCCATGTGTACATGGCAAAGAGAATGCAGCATTGTCAGCTTGAATCCAGATGTGCTCCCGTTTTGAGGTGGAAGGTTCTGGGAGTATTGGCCATTGGTGATTGTGCTGCTGTGGAGGACATTGAATGCAGACACTGGTTTGGGATAACCCTGGTTTCCTGGTCCTGTATGTGGGCATCCGTGAATATCCCGGACTGGAGGAAGGCAGGGCAGATGGGAGGGTGACAAGAGGTGTCAGGTGTTTCCAGCTTTGGGGACTGATGCCATCAGATGACCGAGATCAGGATGGTGGTGGCCAGGGACCAAAGCAGGGGTGCGTGGAAATGCCATGTTCCTCGGAGCATGGGGAGGACCTCTTGAACTCTATTCCTGGGCAACAGTTCTTCCATTCTCAGGAATCTGTGCCATTGTAATTGAGTAGCAAATTCTGTAATTGCTCTAATTACTTACTGTTAAGTCCCCATCCCAATTACCATAAATTAGCAACAGTGATAACAGTTTGCGTGATCAAACCTTACCAAGAAAAACCAGAGGACCTAGTTTTAGTTGCCTCCAGTTCCCTCCAAATCAGATTCCTTAGCGGCTTGTGTCCCCACACTTGCTGCAGTTCCTCCTGGGCCTGGCAGGCACATTCCAGACATTCACATCTCAGCTCAGATGCAGGCGTGCACATTATTTATAGAAAATCGCACTGCGCTGTGATCGGCTTGAGCTGACGTTCTCTAGGTGGGAGGTGGAGGTTCAAAGTTCTAATGGGATGAAATTAGAAATATGAATTTTAAAAATTCACGTGTTATGAACTCTGTGCAGTGATTTTCTCTGAAATGAGAGACTATTTGCAGATGAGGCAGTCAGCCTGCAGCTCTCCTTAGATCTGTCCTAGACCTCGATGCCGTCCTTTGGCCTCTTCCTGGGTGTGGGGTGCTCTGCTTGAAGCAAAACCAAAGGAAAGAACGTGGTCTGCATCACTACTGCAGCCAGCTAAACGCGCACACCCACTAGGAGGGGGATTTGATCACTTAACATTTTAAATGCATTTAACATTAAACCAACAAGTCAGCCAGTGCTTTCTGTAAGCAAGCTGCCTGGCTCATGGGAACCTGACACTTGTCGGAAGAGAGTCCTTCTGTGGAGTGTCAATATTTGTCTCATTTCTTGAGACTCTGCTCAAAGTGATGAACGTGAGTAAATTAGAACCTTTTTTTTTTGTAAATTGGGCCACAGAGCTCTCTAGGCACAGTCAGGGGAGTAAACGGCTGTGAAAGATGCCGCCTGATGTGAGCCATGGCCAGGCACTTTGGAACCTGGGATTCCATCTCCAGCCTTTCAAAGGACACAGACGAATATAAAATGCAGATGGGAGAGTTCATAATTTGGGCATCTCTGTTCTTTTGAAATCAAAGTGCAAAGAAAAAGTTTTGCCTTGAAGTCTTAACCCATACTTGTTTTTCTCCTGAGATTTTAAAATTTTCTTAACTGCTTTTTTCTCCCCCGATCCTTGGGGAACTTCTATCTTCATATCTTCTTAAAAGATATGGTTAAATTCGACACTGAAATTTAAAAACATGCTTTCATATTTTTCTTGAAACTGATGTATCTGACATTGGTGAAGAACTAACTGGGAGTATTGGTTTATTTTTAATTTTTTGAGACAGTCTTGCTGTGTTGCCCAGGCTGGAATGCAGTGGCATGATCTTGGCTCACTGCAGCCTCACCTCTTGGTTCACGCCATTTTCCTGCCTCAGCCTCCTGAGTAGCTGGGATTATAAGTGCCTGCTACCATGGCTGGTTCATTTTTGTATTAGTAGAGACAGGGTTTCAACATGTTGGCCAGGCTGGTCTTGAACTCCTGACCTCAGGTAATTTGCTCACCTTGGTCTCCCAAGGTGCTGGGATTACAGGCACGAGCCACCACACTCGGCCTGGGATATTCTTGATTATAGCTGTAACATATCCCTTTAATAAAAACAAAACAGAACAACAACAACCAAAAAAAAAAACAGCTGTCTGAAAAGTCTCGAAATTAAAGAGCTCACTTGGACAGGGATTTGGACACCAGTTGAATGGCCCAACACACCATAGTTACATGGGCCACTCGGCCTGTTAGATCCTTAGGGTATTTGAAGTCATGTGGATATTTGCATTTCTGCCTCTGAATATCGTGTTAGTATTCGGCTAGTGTTTGAGGGCCAGGCTCAGATCCGGGAAAACAAGAGCCCCTGCCATCACGGCACTTCTCTTCCATGTGTGTGTGTTAGGAAAATAGAAAGCATAAGATATTTTTTTCAATGAGCTGGGAAGATGGAAAAACAAGCTCAAGATGTTTACTTGTTCAGAAGAAGGGA
Source organism: Theropithecus gelada (assembly GCF_003255815.1). Lineage (NCBI taxonomy): Eukaryota > Metazoa > Chordata > Mammalia > Primates > Cercopithecidae > Theropithecus > Theropithecus gelada. Next base: position 4,648 of record NW_020257536.1, read on the forward strand.
AGTGCAAGGAACACTCAGCTTTGCTGCTGCTGAAAGAGGCCCCTGGTGGAGGCTGTTTCAGAGGTGGGGTTTCTCTGAGAAAGGTGGTAAGAGGCAAATAGGATGCCCCATCTGGTTTGCCAGAGATGGGGAAAGTTAGTATCCCCAAAACAGCCTCAGCATTCTGGCAAAGCTTTGGAAAACCAGGTAGGGTGTGGGACCTTGTTGGCCGCTGGGTAGAAGGAAAACATTGCTGGTCCTGAGGACTGTACTGTTCTTCCACTGCTATAAAGAACTATCTGAGGCTGGGTAATAAGGGAAAAAAAGGTTTAATCGGCATACAGTTCTGTGGGTTGTACAGGCTTCTACATCTGGGGAAACTTACAATCAGAGTGGAAGGTGAAGGGGAGGCCAGCATGTCTTCACATGGCTGGAAGGGGAGAGAGAGTGAAGGGGAAGGTGCCATGCACCTCCAAACAAGCAGATCTCAGGAGAACTATCATGAGGACAGCACTTGGGGTATTGTGCTAAACCATTAGAAACCACTCCCATGAGTCAATCACCTCCCACCAGGGCTCACCTCCAACACAGGGTTAGAGTTCAGCATGAGATTTGGGTGGGGACACACAACCACACCATGTCAGGCTTCCCATTCTTCTCCTGCACGTGCTTCGCAAATGGTTCTGTCATTGGTTTTTGTTTCTGTTGATACATAATATATGTACATATTTTCAGAGTGCATGTGATACCTTGATTCACCCCTATATTGATGAAATCTGTGTACTTGGGATGTCTTTCACTTTAAATAGTTTCTTTTCCTTGTGCTGGTTAAGTTATTCTCTCCTAGCTGTTTTGAAATACACAGTAGATGACCCACTGCCATCCCCCTGCTGATTTATCAGTAGTAGGTCTCGTGTTCCCATTAGGCTGTGTGTTTGTGCCCGTTACCAGTCTCTGCCCATCCTGCTTATGAGTGGGCTCTGCTGGGCCCTGTTGACCACCTACTCTTGGCCTCCACGAGATCTGCTCTCAGCTCCTGCTTATGAGTGAGAACATGCGCCGTTTCCTTGCTTGTTTCTTCTGCTTGACGTAATGTCCTCCAACTCCATCCATGCTGCTGCGGATGACAGGGCTCTCCGCTGTGTGGTGGAGTATTGCTCCTGTGTATTTTCGGGCCACGTTCCCTTCATCCCCTGTTGACGGGCACTCAGGTGATTCTAGACCGTGGCTACTGTGGATGGAAGCTGAGAGCAGTCACTGGCTTTATACTCGGGGGACGTGAGCCACTTTGATGTTCTCAAGCAGCCTATCCCCAAAGCCCTCCGTAGAATGCCGCATTCGTTTGTACCCATGGCTTCTTCCACTAGGATGAACAGCTGGGAAGGGGCTTTGAGTGAATGCTTGGGTTTCTGTCTTTAATTGGTACCCAGCTACACTGGCCAAGCAGGGGTCCCAGTGACCCTGGACACTACCTCACATAAGGTCCAAAGATGCAGTTAGGTTCTTTTTTTAACTTAAAAAAAAAAAATGCTTTTGACCTGGTTAAGCTATAGCATTATCAGTTAGAGTTTTTCCATATTGGAAAGGTGTATATTTTATTTTCTAAGAAGGAAAGAAATCCTGTTAAATACTCTAACCACAGATTAAATCATGTCAAGGAAAGAGGTACTATTTTGGGGGAAAATTACCCCTTCATGTCAAAGATCAAGGAGATGACTTACATTGTTTGAGTTAATTATGAAATCTTAAATGGTTTTAAGAAGATGAGCTGTGGATGCTGCAAGACATGAGACTGATACTGATTTAATGTTAGTCAGCCCTGACAGAATGTGGCTAATATTTAAAGCTTGCTCCAGTATTGCTTGATAGATTGTAAGTTAATGTAAAGATCTGTTTGATGCTTTTATTTTACAAAATATTATTGAGAAAAAGTTTGACAGCCAAGGAACCGCCTTCAACCAATTTCCTCCTAATTTCTATCACCAGAAAATTTTGTCCTGTTAATTCCAGAATTTACTTTTGGAAAGTTCCCGTAAGGAGAGCAGAGGTATTGGTGGTTGAATGGTGACTTGAATTTAGGTGAAGATCGTTAAATATTTCATAGTCATGTTTGTCTTGGTGGTTTTATCAATTTTATATTAAACTTAGAACTGTGAGTCAAACCAAATGTGTTCTTTTGCTTTTGTGATACTCCTTTGTATGACTATACTGGTAAAGAATGATAAAATGTGTATTGGGTATTTTTTCTGTGTAGATATTAGGATTTTTAGGGGAACAAATTAATCATTCTTCTAATATACACTGTGCTGTGTGTTGGGTCCTTTGTATATTAGTTG
>NW_020257537.1:0-19857 GCF_003255815.1 Theropithecus gelada
ATCAGCCCCAGAAGTGAGAGGAATGGGGCACACCCCCGGGGGTGGGAGGACAGCGATTGTGGAAGGCTCTGCCTGGCACAGGTAGTCCTTCACTGTGGGTGGGGCCAGTGCTTATGAAGAGAGCCAAGCAGTAATCACTGCAGACCGTGTGGCCAGGCGTCTGTCCTCCCACACCACTGGTGGTGCACCAGGAGGTGGCCCTCCTGGACAGCAGCGGCTGTGGTGCCCGGCTATGTCTCTGTACAATGTTATTTATGGATGCTGAAACTTGAATTTCATCTTTTTCACATGTAGTGAAATATCCTTCTCTATTTATTTGTTTCAGCCGGTGCTGAGACCCGCTGACCTATAATCCCAGCTAGTCAGGAGGCCAAGACAGGAGGATCGCTTGAGCCCTGGAGTTCAAGACCAGCCTGGCAACACAGGGAGATCCTGTCTCAAAAAACAAAAAAAATTAAAGAACACTCTTGGGTGGGGGTGGGGGTGGGGGGTGGGGGTGGGCGGTGGTCCAAAATCAGTGAGAGGCCCCGACGCTCACTCCTTTTCTAAAAACTTTACAAATATTAACGCGTCTGATCCTCCCAAAACCTAGTGAGGGGGCCTATCACTGTCTCCATTTAACAGATGAGGAAACTGAGGCACGGGTAGGGTTAAGTGCCCTGCCCGAGGTCCCACAGCTGGGGGACACCCTGGGAGTCCTCCCCGCTCCCGCCTCCCCAGCCTCTAAGAACCAGGGATTTGGGGGCTGGGGATGAGCCTCCTGAGCGTTTCCCTAGCCCCTAACTCGAGAGCCCTCCCGACCCGGGCGAGCCGGGACGCAGCCCTCCCCACCCCTCCCCACCTCTCCCCACCCCTCCCCAGCTCTCCCCACCCCTCCCCAGCTCTCCCCACCCCTCCCCAGCTCTCCGGTGCGCGGGTTTCCGAGCCCCTCCCTCCGCGGGGCTGTGGGTTCGCGCTCACCGGCAGTTCCCACACTGCGCGGGCGGGCGGCGAGGGAAGCGTGCCTGGGCCCCCCCCGCGGCATTAGTGCCGGGGTCTGACTCTGAATGAATGAGGGCGGCGGCGGGGGGCGCAGGGGGGCAACTCCCAAAAGACCATCTGGCTCCGCGTTATAATAGAGCAATAAAGGGCTTGTCTGCCTTTCAGAGGTTGGGAACGAGCTGCTCTCTGACACCGCGGGGTTTTTAACCAGCTTGGGACGGCGACCCGGCCCTGCCCCGGGGCGCAGGGGGGCTGGGGGGAGACAGGCAGGGCGGGGCGCGCGGCCACGTGGGCCCGGGTGGCCCCTAATCCCCTCGCCCGTGAGACCGCGGGCCGCGGGCTTTCCCACCGCCCACCCCTGCGCGCCGGGGGCGCCCACCCCGCAGGTGTCCCCATGGCCTCCACAGCAGCCTGGCTTTACACTAGGGAAACCGAGGCCCGGAAGGCTGGGCAGGGGGAGCCTGAAGTTGTGGCCATGCCCTCCGGGGTGTGGACTCCAGCCCCTTGGAGAAGGTGGGACCTGGAATGGTGCACAAAGCTGAGGCCTCAAGCCTGGCCTGGGACTTGGGAAGGCTGCAGTCTGTCGGGGGTGCCCTCATGGGCTACAGGAGCCCCCTCGGCTTCAGGAACACTCATCCCATCTCTACAAATGCCCAGGTGCCCTAGGAGCAGTTGGTGCACCCTGCCCAGGGGTGTGGGCTACTGTCTCAGTGGGGGCCCCAGTGGCCCTGTCAGGTGTCAGCCCCACGAGAATGGGGTCCTGGAGAACCCAGGCCCAAGCCAGGGCACCAAAGGGCTTCAGCTCAGTGGGCCTGGTGCACCCCCAATTCTCCAGCAAGGGCCTTTCCCCCGAGGTTCTTGGGCCAGGGAGCCCGGCCACAGGTCCCGGTGGAGGGATGGAGCCTTACCTTAGTCAGATGAGAAAAGGAGCCCTGAGGCCCAGAGCACTCACCAGGCTCTCACCACAGCCTGGAGAGGAAGCCTCACTGCCCCCACTCTTTCCTGAGTAAACAAATTCAAAGCTGAGCAGCTGGCAGGGGGGAAGGATCTGCGTCCCTGAACCACAGAATCTCAGTCTGTGGGTTTGAGACCCGCAGCCTCTGCAGAGAGTCAGACCCTAGCCAAGATGGGCCTCGGAAGTGGTACCTCCACGGCCCAGCCCAGCCCACCCATAGTGCTCCCACACAAGGCTTTAGACCTGCCCTCCCTGTTCAGACCCCACAGGTCCCCGTGTCTTGGGCCAGGCTGGTGTGAGATCAGGAGATGGGTAGAGGGCCCTGCCCCCTGACTTGGTGCCCCTGGCCAGGTGCGGTGTGCAGTGCAGGGACTGGGACACCTGTTTGGGCCCACAGGCCAAATTTCACGTGAGAATCAGACAACAGGTGACCTGCCCCAGCACAGAGACTCCTTCTGGGCTGGGGCTAACTGGGTATGGAGGGGGTGGACGCTACTCTGCAGTGCCCCAGCTCTTTCCCAGCCATCTTCAGGGTTTGTCTCACTTCCAGCAACCTGGAGCCAGGCTTCCTGAGGCCAAGATGAGCCTTGGCAGGGAAAGCCCATTTTACAGACCCATAAGCTGAGGCTCAGAGAGGAGTGGGGTGTGTCCAACAGTCTCTGAGTGAGAAAGACAAGGGCGGAGCCCAGCCTTGGCCTGGACCTGCCGCTTTCACCAAGCCACTCAGTGCCTGCCCCGGGGCCTCTCGGAAGGAAACACTCCTGGGGGACCCCTGCAGGTTCTAGCTGCTCCCAGACTCTGCACCCCTGCTCTGCACCCCAGCACGCCACTGAAATGCCGCAGGAGACTGGGCAGTCTGTCTCCACAGGCACAGGAAGAGCAGACCTGAGGAACAGTGGGACCCTGCTGCAGGGCCTGGCCCGCTGGCAGAACGATTCCACACAGCCACTGTCCTGGGCATTGTCAGTGGCTGTCAGTGGTGCCGCTGGAGATGACAAGCAGGTCTGGGAGGCACCCAGCTCACGGCGGGGGATGTGGAGGCCCCACAGAGATGGTTTAAGCAGGTGTCTGTGTTCCCAGCCTCAATAACCCAGAGCCTGGGGAGTTGCTGCAGAGTGGGAGCTGAGAGGCTGACCCCCGTGAGGGCCCCAGGAGCACACCTAGACAGGCCGGTCCCCTCACTTTGTGAAGCCTCAGTTTCCTCATCTGTACAATGGACTTGATCATCATAATCCAGAATCACAGAGCTGCTGTGCAGGTGCGAAGCCCTTCTGGGCTGTGCACACCGGGGGTGCTCACTTGGAGGTCAGACTGCAGAGGCTGCGAGCCCTGTCCCACCACAACCCAGCTTCTCAGCCGGGTCTCTTGCCAGTTGTGACACCACTGGGTGCTGCCAACAGGTGTTACTCAAGGCAGATGCTCTAACCCGCTTGGGATGCTTAGGCCCCCAGGTAGAATTCAGGCCCAAGGGGTGATTGGGAAGGGGGGTCTGATGTCCTGACCTCAGCAAATGGGAGTGCTTCACATCCAGGGGAGGTGCCACATACTGGGGGGCTCAGCACATGGCAGCGGCTCTGCACACAGAGGATGATCTGCACACAAGAAGGGCTCAGCACACAGAGGATGATCTGCACACAAGAAGGGCTCTGCACATGAGAGGTAACGACACACAGGCATGTTCTCTACACAGGAGGGGCTCTGCACACAGAACACAGAGGGGACTACACACAGGAGGGACTCTGCACACAGGAGATGCTCTGCACACAGGAGGGGCTCTGCACACAGGAGGGGCTCTGCACACAGGAGGGGCTCTGCACACAGGAGATGCTCTGCACACAGAGGAAACTGCACACAGGAGGGGCTCTGCACACAGGAGGGGTTCTGCACACAGGAGGGGCTCTGCACACAGGAGATGCTCTGCACACAGGAGGGACTCTGCACACAGAACACAGAGGGGACTACACACAGGAGGGACTCTGCACACAGGAGGGGCTCTGCACACAGGAGCGGCTCTGCACACAGGAGGGGCTCTGCATACAGAGAGGACTCTGCACACAGGAGGGGCTCAGGAACTGCTATTTACTTTAGCACAGTGTGAACAGGGAGGCCTGTCCAGCCTCCACCTTGGATGATGAGAGAGTTCTCAGCCCACTCTCTCACCGAGGTCACTCCAGGTCAGGGGTGCAGAGACAGGCCCAGCAGCTCCCAAGGACATCAGAGCCCCCTTCCCCAATCACCCCTTGGGCCTGAATTCTACCCTGGGGCTTGAGCATCCCAAGCGGGTTACAGAGTCTGCCTCGAGTAACACCTGTCAGCACCACCCAGGGGTGTCAGAGCCAGTGGGGGAGACCCAACTGAGAAGCCAGGCTGTGGTGGGACAGGGCTGGCAGCATCTGCAGCCTGACCTCCACCCCAGGAGAAGGCTCTGGCCCCTGCCCACCTTTCCTCGGGCCTTGGCTTCCCCACTGGACTCTGCACGCCCTGACCCCCCTCCTGGGTCTGAGCAGCACACAGCAGCACCTCCTATGGGAAGCCAGTGTCACCCTGGGGAGGAGTGGCTGATCCTAAGCACTGAGGGCCGCACCCTGAGCTCTGTCCCTTCTTGGTTCTGCTGCCAACTGACTGGCAGCATGCCCCTCGCCAAGACCCGCCCCCGGGCGTGTGGGGGGGGCACGACCGTGAGACCTGGGCAAGTTACTTTGCCCTTCAGCACCTCTGTCCCTCACCTGCAGATAGGGATGCACTTACCTGCCTCGGAGGGCCGCCAGGGGCCTGGCTGCACACTGTTCCTACTGGGCAGGGCAGGGTGGGGGCACTCCTGTCAGGGTTTTCCCCACAGTCACCCCAGGGCTCACGTGGCACAGAGCAGTGCTCGGCCAATGCGGACACTCTGGGAGTGAGGGCAGCGGGGCAGGGTGGGGACGGGTGGCCCAGCTGAGGACATCTGAGCAGGTGTAAGCATTCCTGGGCACATGCACACAGATGCATGTATAGACACACATGGGCACACACGCGGTACACACAGACACATGGGCACACACACACAAGTACACAAGCACACACACTGGTAAACAGACACACAGAAACACTTGTACACACAGACACATGGGCACACACGTATACAAGCACACACATTGGTACATAAACACACGGGCGCACACACACTGGGACACACAGGCACATGCACACACACACATACACACAAACACATGGGCACGCATACACACAGGGACACACACACGTACACAAGTGCACACACACACTGGTACACACATACAGGCACACACACAGACATACACATGCACAGGTGCACTCACACAGGTGTATACACAGGAGCCTCCTGGGACGGGCACAGTGGCTCACACCTGTAATCTCAGCATTTTGGGAGGCTGAGGCGGGCGGATCACCTGGGGTCAGGAGTTCAAGACCAGCCTGGCCAACATGATGAAACCCTGTCTCTACTAAAAGTACAAAATTAGTGTAGTGGCACGTGCCTATAATCCCAGCTACTCAGGAGGCTGAGGCAGAATTGCTTGAACCCAGGAGGCGCAGCTTACAGTGAGCCCAGATCATACCACTGCACTCCAGCCTGGGCAACAAGAGCAAGACTGTCTCAAAAAAACAAACCAAAAAAAAAAAAACACAGGAGCCTCCTTCCAGACTTGGAGACGTGGGTCCTGGTCACCTGGTCTCTCCTGCCCCAAGCTGGTGTCCCTGTAGTGCCCTCTGCCTGGAAGGTGCTTCCCAGAACTCCTCACCCAGAACTTGCCAACGCCCTCCTCAGTTACGTCCCCTCTGGAAGCCCCTTTGGTCACCCACCTTCCCCTTCGTCCCCATCTCAGGGATTCTTTCTCGCCCTTCTGAAGATGCAATGACTTCCTCCCAGGGACCCCTGCAGGAACCTATGCATGTGTATGTGGGTGTGTGTGTGTCTGTGTGTGTGCATGTCTCCGTGTGTGTGTCTGTGTGTTCGTGTCTGTGTGCATGTGTGCGTGTCTCTGTGTGTGTGTGTGCATGGGCGTGTCTGTGTGTGTGCGTGTCTGTGTGTGTGCGTGTCTGTGTGGATGCGCGTCTGTGCGCGCGTGTCTCTGTGTGTGTGTGTGTCTCTACGTGGGGGAGCCCTTTCAAAAACTGCACAAGTAATAAATGCTCATTCAAGAAAACACAGACATGAAAAATTAACCCAATCTATGCCCCCAAAACTGTGTTGGCTCTGCCAGGGGGCGTGTTGCTGCCCGATTCTGCCCCCAGTGTCAGGTGGGCTCCAGCCCAGCTGTTGTGCCCGGCTTCACCACAGGTCCATGCCGGGCCCGGTCTACATCCCCAAGGCATCTCAACAGGTAAGAGTGTCCCCCGCCCCCAGTGCAGGAGCCAAGCCTCAGTCCCTGCTCAGCGTGTGTGCCCAAGCACCTGCTGACCAAGGAAAGAGAAGCTGCCCACTGAGGGGGGTTGCCTGTGGGGAGGAGCTGGAACCAGCCCCATTTCTGGACCCAGGTCTTTGGTCCAGTTCTTTATTTAGAAGGGGAGGGATGCAAGGAACTGAGGCCACCAGGAGGCCACCAGCGGCCTAGCAGAGGGCCCAGGGCGTGGAAAGGGCTGAGGACTTCCTCTTGGCCTCATGGTGGTGCCACCACCCCCACAGAGCACCCCCAAAGACGAGAGCCAAGAGGAGCCATGCAGCCGGCAGTTCCCACACTCCGTGCTCCTGGCAGCCTTCCCTGGCGACAAAGGGCATCGCGCGTGCCTCGCTGGCCGCCTTCATGCTGCAGCCTCCTTTTGTCTGCCCGTCCGTGCAGGCCACCCGCCATCTGGAGCTCCAGCTCCCAGCGCTGATCGGATCGATGCGCTGCTCTGCCAACTCCAGAGGGTGGAGGGCTGCAGGGAGCGGGGGAGGCCACACCGTCCCTCAATAATGCCCCTCCCCACCAGACGGCTCCGTGCACGTGAGCGCCCCAGGCTCCCTTCCCCAGCTCCACACACCCCTCCCTTCCCACCACCCCACCTCCTTCAGCTCCTCAGGAAGAAGAGGGGGCGCACCACTGCAGATCCCCGTCTCACGTCAGACCCTCACCAGTTGTGCGGTGTGAGCACCTCTCTGTGCTGCAGACTCAGTGTAAAGAGAAAATAAACAGTGCTTACCTCCCGGCTTCGTAGTCAAGGAACTGGTAAGTACACGTGAAGTGCATAATAAATACTCGAGTGTTGACTCCTCCTGTTAGCTGACCCAGAATACATGTGACCTTGGGCACGTCACTTAACCTCTGTGACCCTCTCGCCCCCAGCCCCCCAGCGGTAGAGTGAGCAAAGGGCGTGCGGGAAGTTGGATTTCCACGTTCCATACCTGCCTGGTGCTTCGCAGGTAGATGCTCAGCGCCTGGGACTCTTCCTCCCTCCCCCACTGCAGCTCCTGCCTGGAGCCTCAAAGAGCGATCTCAACCCCCTCCCAGCCACTCCTCCTCCCGTGAACAGGTGCCCTCCCTGGCCGAGGGTGGAGACTCGGAGCCATACCTGGTCCAGCTGCATCCGTTCACACCTGGGGAAACAAGCCGGTGCCTCCTTGAGGCAGATGGACTGGCTGCTGATGAAGGGGGGTGGCCTGGCCCCAGGGCCACCGTGTGTGGATGGGCCCAGGGCAAAGGCAGGCAGTGCCAGCCACCGTTCAGGCAGGGGTCCTGGATGTGGGGGAGGCCACTGTCTCTGAAATCCGGAATGGGGCCATCTCCCTGAACTCGCTTCTCAGGCAGAGGACATTTTGCAGACTTCAAGTAGAGTTTCCACCCAGAGGCCCGCAAGCAAGGGCTCCAGGGGCTGGAAGAGGGAAAAGCTGGGAGCTGTGGTTACCCCGACCCTCCTTCCCCAGGTCAGCCTGGCTCCTGGATCCCGCCAGCCTGCCTGCTCCCCACACCCCAAACTGGAAACCCTTGGGGACAGGAACACCAGGTTGGGGGTGCCCGGCACCACACCTAGCTCCTCTGCTATGGCCATGAGGAGGCAGGGCCTGAGGGGGATTGGGGGCTATGACTGCCTGGGTGGGGAAGGGGCAGCAGAAGGGAGTTCATGGTTCTTCTCCAAAAAAGCTCCTCCTTCTTGTTTTCTCCGATTGTGGCAATATATATATAACATAAAACAACCATCTTAGCCATTTTTCAGTGTAGAGTTCCGGATCATGAAGAGTATTCGTGATGTTGTGCCCCTGTCACCACTGTCCACCTCCAGAAAATGTCCATCTCCCAAGCCAAGCCTCTGTCCCCAGGAACAGAGGTTCTGCCTAATCACCCCAGCCCCTGGCACCCACCATTCCACTTTCTGTCTGTGAATCTGACGACTCTAGGGGCCTCGTACTATGGCATCACCTGGGATGGGCCCTTTTGTGACTGCTTTATGTCACTGAGCACAGTGTCCTCAAGGTGCAGGCCTGCTGTGGCCAGCGTCACAAGCTCCTTCTCTTCTGAGGCTGAAGAACGGTCCACTATGTGGATGGACCACATTTGTCTGTTCACGGACACTGGGGTGGGGCCACCTCTTGGGTTAGGGAACCGTGCTGCTCTGAAGACAGGACCCAAATACATCCCTGAGGTCCTGCTTTCCATTCTCTAGTGCGTGGACCTAGAAGTGGAGCTGCTGGGTCTGCGCTTCATGTTTTGGAGAACTGCCAGGCTGTTTTCTAATGTCTGCGCTGTTTGACCTTCCCAGCGTCACGTTCCGCTTTGGAGTTGGGAGCAAATGCCCCTGGAGCTTCCCACTGCCCCCCACCCCCAGGGGTCCCTCCTCTCCAGGGAGCTCTTCACGTTACTGTCAGCCCTGGAGGGGAGTGGTGCTGGGTGTGTGGATTATTTAGAAATGGATCATGGTTCTAGACGCACGCATTCTAACTTAATCATGCCCAACTTGTAGGTTTTGCCTGAAGGCCCCCAGCAAAGTGCCCTGCTTCAACAGCTGCTGAGCTGCAGAGGGGAACAGGGAGTCCGTGTTTCGTGGGGACAGAGGTTCAGCCTGGGGAGAAGGACATTTTCTGGAGATGGACAGTGGTGATGGTGGCACAACATCGTGAATTGACGCAGCAAAGCGCCCTGCCTCAATGGCTGTGTGTGTGGAGGCGGGAGGAGTATTACCAACTCTAGATGCACCAACCCCACCCCAACTATCAAGCCCCTCAGACTTACGGAGCCCTCCAGGGTGGGGGGCTCAGACAGGTGCAGGCAGGACAAACTCCCTCCCTCCTCAAAGCCGGGCTAGGGGAAGAACTCCCCCATCCCACACTGAGGGGGAAGAACTCCCCCATCCCACACTGAGGCAGCCAAGGTGGAGGCTCCCAGCCCCCAACACTCCACAGCGCGTCTACGTGGCAGAGCCTCTGCCAGCCTGGAGCAGCCTCCAGCCCTCCCTCCTCCGGCCCCCTCCGCAGCCCTCCGTGGATGGTGTGAGCCGGGAGCCTAGTGAGTTTCCCACACTTTGGCCCCATTCACAGTGTTAAACGGCCCACAAAGGCCAGGCGTGTGCCTCGGAGGCCGCCAGAGCTGCCATCTGGCCCGAACTCAGGGAGGGAACCAGCCTTTCATCCGGCCAGGATTCAACACCATTCATTTCATATTTCCCACAACTGAAAATTGGATCAAAGCTGCTCCAGTCCAGGGGGAGGGAGGAGGAGGCAGGAGGCGGCAGCCCCCACACGGCCCACCCACCACCCTCACCGCCGGCAGGCCGCCGTCCTGGCCCACTGCGGGTGGGCAGGCCGTGGGGGTGAGGGGGGTTGGACCACATCTCCCGGCGGCACGTGTCTCCTGTGGGCCGAAGAGCTGGCTCAGGGGAAGGGACCAGGACACAAGCCCCAGCCACCTGCCCCTCCAAAGCCTGCAGGAACAGGGCCTGGCCTGGGTGCCACCCCCATATCTGGGCACAGGCCCGGGTCCTCGCTGCCAGCAGCCGGGTGGTCAAGGCACACGTGGCTCAGGTTCTGTTTCCTGCTGGCAGAGGTGGTGGCCAGGGCCTGCCTGGGCTGGCGCCACCTGCCCATGCTCCTGCATCTCCTAGCCCGTGGCTGAGCACCTCCTTGGTGTGGGCACTGGACCAGCAGGGTGTAGGTCATGGGCACACAGGTGACTACCTCATCCTGCTCTCCCCATCCCCAGTCCAACCCCAGGGAGCCCATAGTCAGGCAACGGACATGCCACAATGTCACTGCCGCCAGTATGAACCCCACTTTGGCTGCAAAATGGCTCCACTGAACACTACCAGATCCCCTGTGTAGCTGGGAGTCCACCACCCATAGCCAGTGCCAGCCGCCATCAGTGCCCAGAGCTGTGGGAGCCATGGCATGAGCATGTGGCCTGGACACCCCCACACAGGTTTGCCCTCCTGCATCCATCAAGTGCCAGAGCGTTCTGGTGGGACCCCACCTGCTCAGAGAAGAGCCCCCAGCTCAGGGTGCAGCAGTCCCAGCCCCCAGTGTCACTGCCTCCCTCTGACAGGCTGGGGCATGAGTCCCCTTCAAGGGAGGTGTTGTGGGAGTCCAGCGAGGGTATGACGGTGAATAGGGGTTCCCTTCCTGCCACCTCCAAAGTCACCTGATGTTTCTGCCTGGGAGCCTCCCAGCCTAACTCTTCACAATGGCGTCCAGCTGGCCTGTGGGAGGGCCACCCTGCACTGGCTTGAAGTCCTGCCTTCCCCTGCTGTCCCAGCACTGTCCTGGTTGCCCCCTGGACCATCCATCCTTGTGCTGAGGGCCTCCTGGAGCTAGGCCCACCAAGCGGGTCACTCAGAGCCGGGGGTCACTGCCAAGAGCCTCAGGGGAAGGCTCCTCATTGGACTCTGCCAGCTGGCCAGGGAACCCCACTCCTGGATTCAAACTCTGCCTAACCAGCCCTGATGCCAGCCCCAGCTCCGGGGGCTGAGGCCCTTCCGCTAGGACCTGGCAGGGTCCCAACCTGTCCCTAGGAGGCAGCCCAGGCCCCGAATCCTCTCCCAGTCTCTGCTGCAGAGCATCAGAGGAACTGTGACCACAGGCTAGGGGGTGGGGGTCTCCCAAGGGACCCTCCCCTAAGGACCCAGGGTGGGATTCATTGCCCCAAAGTGGCTCCGGGCGCTCGGCTCAGTTGGCCAGGTACCAGGGTTATTAGCTCATCCCATGGACCGGTGGGGGCGAGGGGGTCTAGGGCTGGCATGGCCTCTGATCCTCAAGTCTGCCACCTGGCACCCACTCCCCTCCCACTGGCAAAATGCCGGAGGAAAGCAAGCCCTACAAGTGCCCTGGCTGCCAGAGGGATGAGGTGGGGCTGTGGCATGCAGGAACAGTGGCCACAGCAAGTATGCCAAGAGCCGAGGCCTCCCAAGCTTCGTGGACACCGAGGTCAGATCCCTGGCCAGATAGGGGTGGGGAGAGGCCCCTGAGGGACATCTGCCAGCTCGTGGAGCAACCCCAGTGCTGCTGTGGGTTACAGGGCTCCTGGGAGGACGGGGTGCAGGAAGCGGAGAGAGCTGCCGGGTGCCGGGCTCCACGTGGAGCACAGGCCCCAGCTTCGTGGAGCTGCCGGGAGCCCAGCCAGGAAGGAGCGAGGCCCATTTTCTAGGTCTGGAGATGTCAGGAGTCCCAGGTGATAGTCAGGGGACTTGTAACATAGGCACGTAGGGCTGATCCTGAGTGTAGACCCCTCTGTCCCCCTCCCCTGGAAGGGCAGCAGGTCCCAGCCAGGGAAGATGCCCATCCCCCAGGAAGCCGTGGCACTTGTTCATTCTACAGCTTTTCCCTTATCTGTGCCTGCGGCCTCTGCCAGCCAGCAGTGGGGAGCCGCTGGGGAGAGGCAGGGGAGGGGAGCTGAGGGGAGGGCGGGAGAGGGGGCCCTCCTTCCTGCCCCCCTCCCCGCTTGGCGGCCTGGGAAAAGGCAGCATATTGAGGCGCGGGGCTCCCGGCATCAGGCCCCGGGATGCTAATGAGGGCGAGCGCGTTCCCACAGCCCGGACATTGTGCCGCGCGGCCCACCTGCTCCTTGGGGAGCGCCCATTGTGCCCGCGCCAATTCACAGGCAATTTAGCGTGCGCTAATGGGCCGGCGCCTTTGTGCGGCCCGCGCGGCCATTGGTCGCGGAGTGTGGGAACGGCGGCGGCGCCAGGACCCCAGGCGCCAGGCCGTCGCCCGCGCCTATATAGGGCGCCGGCGCGCGGGGCCGGTGTCCGCTCCAGCCCGGGACGCGCTTGGCCCTGCCCGCGCCCGCTCGCTTCGTCTTGCCCGGCCTCCCCGCGTTGCCTCCTCGCCTGTTCCGCGCCAGGCATGGCCCCCAGCACCGTGGCCGTGGAGCTGCTAAGCCCTAAAGAGAAAAACCGAGTAAGTATCAGGCTCGCCCAGCGCGCTGTCCCCGCGGCCTCTGGTCCCCGGGTGTCCCCGCGCCGGGCCGGGCCAGCCTGACGCCCCCTCCTCCCGCAGCTGCGGAAGCCAGTGGTGGAGAAGATGCGTCGCGACCGCATCAACAGCAGCATCGAGCAGCTGAAGCTGCTGCTGGAGCAGGAGTTCGCGCGGCACCAGCCCAACTCCAAGCTGGAGAAGGCCGACATCCTGGAGATGGCTGTCAGCTACCTGAAGCACAGCAAAGGTGAGCGCACCCGGGCCCCCCGGGCTCCGAGTTCCCACCGCGCCGCGGCTCCCCCGCGCCCCGCCGTCCGCTCACCGCCGCCGCGTCTCCCCGCAGCCTTCGTCGCCGCCGCCGGCCCCAAGAGCCTGCACCAGGACTACAGCGAGGGCTACTCGTGGTGCTTGCAGGAGGCCGTGCAGTTCCTGACGCTCCACGCCGCCAGCGACACGCAGATGAAGCTGCTGTACCACTTCCAGCGGCCCCCGGCCGCGCCCCCCGCGCCCGCCAAGGAGCCCAAGGCGCCGGGCGCCGCGACCCCACCCGCGCTCTCCGCCAAGGCCACCGCCGCCGCCGCCACCGCGCGCCAGCCCGCCTGCGGCCTCTGGCGGCCCTGGTGACCCGGCGGGACCTGCGGGCGCGCGGCCCGAGGACCAGAGGGCGAGCCTGCCCCTCTCGCCCGTAGGGAAGCGCCTTCCCGCCGTCGTCCGCCCAGGGCTTGGACGCGCCCTTCTTCGGAAGGCTCCAGCCCCAGGCTGGCCGGCCCGCAGGAGCCCCATTCTCAGAGAATGTGTGTGCAGAGTCCCTGCCGTTTTAGGACAGTCAGGGCCCATCTTCTGCCAAGTGTCTGACCCCATGGGGTTGTTCTGTGTTTGCATTTAAGCAAGTGACTTCTGGGAAGTCCCTGGCCGCCCGGGGTTCTATGATATTTGTAGTGCCGGGGTTCGCACGCCGGTGCCCCCAGCCTGTAGAGGACTTTCTTCAGGGCCCGTAGCTGCTGGGCGCACCCCTGGCAGGCGGGCTGTGCCGCGGGCACATTTGCCTTTTGTGAAGGCCGAACTTGAGCTGTATCCTCATAGGAAGCGGTGATCACCCCGGACGGGCGCCCAGGACCCTGTGGGCTGTGGCCAAAAGGCTCCGAGTGTGCCTGGTGGTCTGGCTGGAGCTCACAGTGGGCTGTCTGGGGAGGGTGGGTGCCTCCACTATGATCCTTAAAGGATTCCTCTGTGTGGGTGGATGCGTGTGGGCATGACTGTACTCAGAAATTGAACTCTCGGTCACGTGGAAGCCACGGGACTGCTCTGAAGCCGCTAATAAAATCCGACTGTTCAGCCCCCCCTCCCCGCCCATGGTCTATCTTCTGCTGTGCCTCACACCTGTCCTTGGCAGCCACGGGGAGGGTCTGCAGGGGGTGAAGGGGAATGGGCAGGGCCGCGGTAGCAGTTAAGCAGGGAGGGACCCCTGCCAGTGGCCTGCTGGACCCAGGAAGAAGGGTGGGGTCCTTGCTCCCGAAGAACAGCGGGAGGGAGGGAGGAAGGGAGGGAAAGCAGGTGAGGAGCAGGGGCAGGGGAAGGTGGGCTGGAGGGGTGGACGTGGTCAGAGCCCTGGGTGGGTCTCCCTCCCAGGCCTTTCACTAGCTCCCAGAAGGTAGGGGTGGGGCAAGATGACAGTGCAGGACCTTAGGCTCTGTCCACTGAGAGGGGACCCAGGGCCACAGCCCACAGTAGACCTCTCGCTACAGTCAAAGGGGCTTGACCGGGCCAAACAGGAGAAAACATTTGCCCCAGTTGCTGCCGTACTCCCACGGCCTGCAGCACCCGTCCTGGCATGGGCTCCAGGGACACCTGCCCGCTGGCCACTGTGACAGAGCAGAATCCGGCAGTCCTAGCAGGAGCCTGCACGGGGCCATCCCTCGCCTCAGAAAGGGCATGTATTTTTAGGCAGGCCACAGGGTGTTGGCTGAGTCTGCAAGAACTGAGGCCTACAGCTCCCAGGAACCAGCTCCCAGGGGGCAAAATCCATCCAGCAAGGATTGGGCCGGAGTGGGCCGCATTCCCATCCCCGTTGAGTGGCAGCCCCGGGTGTGGGCCTGCCCTGCCTGCTCCTTCCTGCTCAGCCCCTCTCACCCCGCTCAGCCTTCAGCCCCTTTCTGGCTACTCTGCAGGCAATGTCTAGACAGGGTCCCCCCCGCCAGGCCAACCCAGTGCCTGCCAGTGGCCTCCTGAAGTCCCTACCAAGCCGCCAGGAATGGTGGGCAGAGCACAAGGAGGGCCCCCATTCGCCTGCATTTTTCCCGCATGTTCAGTGGGCACACAGGTGGGCGCCCCTCGTGGAGGGCACCTCCTGCCAGGCTGGCCCATGGCACACCATGCTGCCAGGGGTCTGAGCTGCCAGAGGTCTAAGCCGCCTGGGGTGTGCTCCACTCTTCCACTCAGGCCTCCCTGGAGCAGGCTCCGCGTCCAGAGCCACACACCCACACCCTTGGCAGACACAGGCAAGGATGCCTCCTCTCCAAAGCCTTGCCCCGCGCACACAGATGCTTTATCCCTGGAATTTGTGCTGCCCCACAGGCCTGTGCTCTTAGGATCCCTGCCAGACAGCTGGTGGCATTCTCCACGTGCAGACAGAGGCTGAGGGCCAGAGACGTGCAGTAATGACCCCGGGTTACCCGGGAGGGGCTGATCTGTCTGCTTCCAACACTGGGCTCTTTCCCAAGGTGCCCAGAGCCTCTAGAGAAGATGCATCTCTTCATGCCAGCACGGCTTCCCAGCCACTCACCCTGGAACCCTGGCCTGCCCCACCTATACCCCTCTCCTGGCTCCAGCTGCTTCCGAGGCGTGTTCCTGCAGCCTCCCAGGCACCTGTCTTGCCCGCAGGCAGCCTGCCTGGCTTCTCCCGACCACAGCACTTTCCACGGATCGCCATTACAGCACACATCTTCCCTTCCCACAGGTGCTATGCCAGGCTGGGCTCCCTCCCACACGGGGCACGGTTCCCTACTCCTCTAGTTTGCATGGGACTTTTAACATTGAAAGTCCCACGCCCCTGGGAAGCCAGGATTGAGTCACCCTAGCAAAGACCGCATCACATTCGCCCTGGTGTGCAAGGCCAAGCTTACAGCAGGCACTCGCTGAAGGGCAGGGCTCTCTGACGGTCTGCAGACCCACGTGCCCCCTTAGAAGCAGGTGGGCGGCCTCCGCGGCCTCCCTCAGCAAGGCTCAGAACACCTGAGTTAAGCCTGTGGATAGCGCGGTAAAAGAACATCAGATGTTCTGCGCTGATGTGCGATCTCTGGAGGATAACCACCCGCCCGCCCGCCCGCCGCCCCGGGCCTCTCGGACCCCTGCCCAGGACTGGCTCTAGTCAGCGGCCGAGACGTCAGAGGCCGGGGGGCGGGGCCGGCGTCTCATTAACATAATCTATGCGAGGGGCGTTTAGCAGTCAAATATATGCGCATATATCTCCATGGCTGATGAGCTGGCCGGGCACTTTCAAAATGGCGGAGTGTGGAGCAAGCGGCAGCGGGAGCAGCGGGGACAGCCTGGACAAGAGCATCACGCTGCCCCCCGACGAGATCTTCCGCAACCTGGAGAACGCCAAGCGCTTCGCCATCGACATAGGTAGCCGCGGGCCGGGCGCTGGGTGCGGGCGGCGGGGGCGGGCGGGGCGCCGGCGGTGGGCCGGCGAGCGGGGGCGGCGGGAAGGACGAAGGGCGGGGGCGCGAGCCTCGCGCACAGCCTCACGGGCCTTGTAGTCCGCGGACCCCGCGCACAGCCTCACGGGCCTTTGTAGTCCGCAGTGGCGCCGATGCGCAGGCTCGGAGCGACGGCCGGACTACAGCTCCCGGCAGGCGCCGCAGGGACCGGAGCGGGGCCTGCCGGGCCTGGTAGTTCGCGCGGTCGTCCTGGGAGGCTGGGGGCCGGGGTCCAGCGTTACCCGCCGCGAGGTGGGAGGGTGGGCGGCCAGCCTGGCCCTGGAGCAGACGGAATTTTATGTCTTCGGCCGCATGGGCAGCTGGGCGCCCCGGCTCTGCCGCTTGGCCGGTGGCTGGCCTGAGAATTGGGGTCCTTAGTTCTGGTCTAGATGAGGACGAGCTCGGCGGGAAGCCCTTGGCAGAGTGGCCCCGAAAAGGCCCCGCGTTCCCGAGGCCTGGGCAGCTGTGGCCCGCGGGCCGGACAGTCCGTGCATAAGCCCTGCTCTCTGGAGAGTGGACACCGGGCGTGAGTTCAGGCGGCCGTGGACGTAGGTCCTGGGAACTCATGCCTCTGGTTTAAAAGCCATTCGTGCCTTCCGTGGCCTTCAAGGCGGCCTGCATTTCTGCCCTGGCCTCTCCAGGGTCCGCTGCAGACCCTCCTGCCTGATGGCAGTGCTCTCAGTAATGACGGCTGGCCAGGCTCTGTTCTAGACCCTTTTCCCACGCTCCTGACTCCTGGATCACACCCCTAGAGGAGAAACGCGAATTACTCCCATTTCCTAGATGAGGATACTAAGACCCAGAAAGGTGAACTAATTTTCCCAGGGTCATCCGGCTAGAAAGTGGCAGAACCAGGATTTGAACCTGCCACTCCCTACTCTCCTACTCTGCCCATGTTTCAGACATGAGGGCTTCCTGGGGGCAGCTTCACCAGGAGAAACCCCCTTGAATAGCCACTGCCGCTTCACACATCTCTCCCTCTTAGCACACGTTTCTGCTGTAGGCTGAGTCCGCTTATGTGTGAATCCCACAAAAGCGGGGGTGTGTCTTGTAGCCCCAGCCCCCAAAAGGATACCCGACCTGTCTTTGCCGCCCAGTAAATACTGGGATGAATGGGCCTCCCACTGACTGCTTCCCACCTCCCTGGAAAAGTTGGGACTCAGACCCAGGCCATTCCCTCTGAACTGTATGCTCCTGGTGCATCCAACATGTTTGCTGCTGTGATGTCCTTGGGGTCGTTGGTGTCACCATCTCTCTGAGGTGCCCAGCCAGGGAAGGGTGTCCTCTAGGGAAGTGGGGGCATGAGAATGGAAGCAGCTGTAGGTCCTGGCTCCCACCTTGCAGTGAGCTTATGAGAGGCAGTGCTTCTTAGGGGTGTGGCCTGGTGCCAGGTATGAGGATGTGTGAGTAGCATCTTTAGGGAACCCTGATAGGACTTGGAACCGACTGCCTATTGGACTGCAGGTGCTGAGCTTGCAGCCCCAGCTTAGGGGATCGTCTACTGCAGGCCTCGCCAGAGGCTCCCCAGCCTTCTGAGACCTTCGGGCTCAGTAGAGCGTGTGCTCTGAAAGGTTCTGCTGCCCTTACACTGGGGGATTCTGTTACCGGGAGCAAGTCGGGATTAAATATTTGTGAAATGCAATTGCAGTTGACCTGCATAAGTCACCTGGGGAATGGCCAGGAGAACAGGGCTCACCGTGGATGTTCTGTGTGGCCACCAGAGGCCAGCGAAACCGCAGAGCTGGAACCGTCCAGGAAGGGCTGTCGCAGCCCTGGAGGGCCCTGGAGCACCAGCCTCTTCTCCGGGCTGAGCCCAGAGGGTTTCTTGGTAGAAGGACACTCTAAGAGGTCTGTTTAGTGCTGGTATTTATTTCCTCTCTTCAAAGTTTCTCCCTGTGTCTGGGTCCTGTGTCTCTGGTTCTTAGGAGGACCTATTGACTGACGCTGAGAGAAGACCTTTTGTTTGTTACTCCTGACCCAGCTGCTGGGAGGCCACGGCTGAGGGTGGGGTGTCTTCAACCCAGGAACCCTCAAAGACAATGTGCTTGTCAATAGTATTGTTTAAAAGCAGGCTTCTCCCATTTCCTCTTCCCTTGCCCGTGTTTCCCGATCCAGGAAAGCTCACCTGCCCTGGGTTTTGGCAAGCTGGTTTCCCCTCGATGGGACGCTGATATCTGCTGAGCAGATTCACCTCTTTGAAAGCAGCAGGGACCTTGCGTTTCTCAAAACACACCTGCAGCTTTGATCTGATTTTAGGTTTCTGTGGGCCGTGGAGAGGGTTTCTCAGGGGCGTGTGGGACAGGAAGGGGCCACAGGGCCGTGGTGTCTGCTGGGCTGTCCTGCCCTCCATTGGTGCCCAAAGAGGAAAGACAGGACCAGAGAGAATGGAAGAAGGGACGGGGGCCTGTGGGACAGGGAGAACTAGAAGGCCTTGGCTCAGATGTCAAGAGCACACGTGACCAAACCTCTGGGAAGCCCCCTTCCCCACCAGCCAGCCGATGCTGTTGGCCTCAGAGCGGAGCGCGGGCAGCCTGGAGAGCCCAGGGGGCAAGCCTGTCACTGCCTTGCCAGGCGGTTTGTTGTGATTCCAAGGGGCCCCTGAGCTCAGCCCAGAAGGATCCCCGCCCACAGGCTCCCTCTGCTCCAAAAGACCTCCTGCTCTGGGTGCCCTCCTCGCGCCTCAGGCCCCCTTTTGTTCCCCCCGGGTGTGGGGAGTAGGAAGAGGGAACACTGGCTTTGCTAGGCTTCTCAGTGCAGGGGGTCTCGGGGAGGGAGGATGTGTATCTTGCAGAAACCAACCCACCCCCCACCGCTGTCCCAACCCCAGTACATCCTGTTTGGGCGTGTCTTTAACACAAAAAACCCAGGTCCTGAAACTGGATTTCTGTGACCTGAGAGTTTGTTTATAGTGACTTTTGATGAGTCTCTTAAAATAGATCTTCATCCTCTTGCATCATCTGTCATTTTAGAAAATGATTTATTTGCCGAGGTGAGTCGACAACATGGTGCATTTTAGTGAGACTCTCCAGGCCTGGCCAGGATTGGGGGCAGGGGGAGGGACAAGGAGGCTTAAAGCCACGGGCCAGGGGATCAGGTTGATCCTGTGACGCGTCCACTGGACTGTACGCCGGCCGTCGGGGAGCCCGTGCTCACCACCAGGCAGACAGTGCCATGAGGCGGCTGCTGTGGGGCCTGGCCACGATGGGTTTTGTTACGTGAACAACACTGGCTGTTTCCAGATCTCTTTACCGATGAGTGTTTATTCTCAACCTTATAGTATTTTGTCAAAACACAATCATTTGAACATTGCTTTAGCCTCCTTACTCTCATGATGCGGGATTTTTGCCTCTTTTTTTCAGGCCCCATAAAAAATGCACTCTGTTCAGTCACTGTACACCACACGGTGAACTTAAAGTCACACATTTTGTTTCTTTTTCTGTTTGTCATTCATGGAGCTTCAAATCTGTGAATACTACTGTAGCCTCAAAAATGTCCTTTTTTTTTTTTAAACTTAGAAGAATTTGTCCTTAAAGGCCTTCTCCGAGAATCTTTTCACCTTTCCCTGAAACCTGGCTCAGGTGCGTAAAGCCCCTTCCAACCTTTGATCACAGTATCATCCTGGGAGCCGCAGGGCTTCTGTGGAACCGCAGACAGACTCTGGCCCCTGGGGAAAGAGACCTTGGTGGCCTCTGACTTCTTCTGGCTACTTTGGGGCTGGGGCTGCATTTTCTGCCCAGGGCCTCTCGAGAGTAGCCAGCGGCACCGTTTGCCTCTCCAGGGTAGGGGAGCTGCTCAGGCCGGGTGACTGCCCTGGGCTGTGAAAAGAGCCTCCTTTGTGTTGAGGGTGTACTTCTTAAAACGAGGGTGTACTTCTTAAAACGAGGGTG
>NW_020257538.1:0-12861 GCF_003255815.1 Theropithecus gelada
GAGAAGGTGTCTCTGTTTCCCATGCTGGAGTGCAGTGACGTGATCTTGGCTCACTGCAATCTCTGCCTCCCGGGTTCAAGTGATTCTTGTGCCTCAGCCTCCCCAGTAGCTGGGATTACAGGCATGTGTCACCGCACCTGGCTAACTTTTGTATTTTTAGTAGAGATGGGGTTTCACTATGTTGGCCAGGTTGATCTCCAACTCCTGACCTCAGGTGATCTGCCTACCTGGACCTCCCAAAGTGCTGGGATCAAAGGTGTGAGCCACCATGCCCACCCAAGAGTTTGTGCCTATTTACAACAAAAGGCATAGACAGAAATCTTCTCAGATTACTCTGTGTCCCTTTTTATTATTAGAAACATTGTACATGAATTTGTGTTTACTGTGTAATAAAGGGAGCTCTCAGGCAACAATTTGCTAACTTTCCTACCTTAGACAATTTGTTGCTTATGTTCATGCAGCATCCATTCCCCTTGCCTTTAGTCATGACCCTCCACGTTTTTTAAAAGAAACCATCTTGGCCAGGAGTGGTGGCTCACGCCTGTAATCCCAGCACTTTGGGAGGCCGAGGCAGACGGATCACGAGGTCAAGAGATCAAGACCAGCCTGACCTGACCAACATGGTGAAATGCTGTCTCTACTAAAAATACAAAAATTAGCTGGGCGTGGTGATGTGCGCCTGTAGTCCCAGCTACTTGGGAGGCTGAGAATCGCTTCAACCTGGGAGGCAGAGGGTGCAGTGAGTGGAGATTGTGCCACTGCACTCCAGCCTGGGCAACAGAGCAAGACTCCGTCTAAAAAAAAAAGAGGCCAGGCACGGTGGCTCACACCTGTAATCCCAACACTTCAAGAGGCAGAAGCAGGTGGATCACCTGAGGTCAGAAGTTCAAGACCAGCCTGGCCAACGTGGCGAAACCCTGTCTCTACTAAAAATAACAAAAATTAGCTGGGCGTGGTGGCAGGCACCTGTAATCCCAGCAGCTCAGGAGGCTGAGGCAGGAAAATCGCTTGAACCCAGCAGGCAGAGGTTGCAGTGAGTGGAGATTGCGCCATTGCACTCCACCTGGACAACGAGCAAAACTCGATCTAAAAAAAAAAAAAAAAAGAAAAGAAACCATCCTTCCACTACTCCAGATCCATGTAGTTTGGATAGGAAGTCCCAACTCTAACCAGACCCTCTTAGGACACTGGAGTAAACTTATAGCCTAATCAAAACCTGATAATTTAGTTCCCCCTCCTTTTTTTTTTTTTTTTTTTTTGTACTAGCCACTATTTAAAGCATCTTGCAAATATCAACTCCTTTAGTCCTCATAACAACCCCCTGAAGTAAGAACTGTTGTGATACAAATGAAGAAACCAAGGCTTGCAAAAGTTAACCTATCAAAGGCTACAAAAATAGTAAGCGAGCCAGTCTGGTTCCTGAGTTCATGCTCTTGAACATTACACTGCTTCATCCTTTCAGGAATAATCCTAAAAAGAAGGGGAGGGGTCTCTGTATTTTTCATTTAAGTTGAATTTTTTTTTTTTTCCAATTTAAGCTTAGGAGGATTTAAGCTTGGAATAGAAGGGATGAAAATGAAGTCACAGAAGAAAGCAGAAGTAAGACAGAGTGAGAGATTTTTGACAATATCAGTTGAGAAAATGGTTCATTCATTCATTTTGTTTGTTTTTTGGTTTGTTGTTGCTGTTATTATTTGAGATAGGGTCTCCCTTTGTTGTCCTGCCTGGAGTGCAGTGGCATAATCACGGCTCCCTGCAACCTCGACTTCCCAGGCTCCAGCAATTCTCTCACCTCAGCCTCCCAAAAGCCAGGATTACAGGCATGAGCCACTGTGTACGACTGCTTCAGCTACTCCTAAAGCCAGCTATTCTAGGCTTCTCAGTATGTAACCCAACACATTACTTTTCCTAAATCAGTCTGAGTTGAGTTTTCTGTTCCTTACACAGAAAGAACTCTAAATGATACACTTATATACCACTTGTAGAGAACAAGCCAAGCCATTCATTTGCAATGCCAATTATCCCCCTTCTATTTTTTTCTTACAAATCCTTGCTGAGGAAACTGTAGATAATTAATTTGGGTATTACATTCTGTGTGCATTTGGACCCTATTCTTTTTCTTTTTCTTTTTTTTTGAGACAGTTTTGTTCTCATTGCCTAGGCTGGAATGCAATGGCATGATCTCAGCTCACTGCAACCTCCGCCTCCTGGGTTCAAGCAGTTCTCCTGCCTCAGCCTCCCAAGTAGCGGGGATTACAAGCACACGCCACCATGCCCAGCTAATTTTGTATTTTTAGTAGAGGTGGGGTTTCTCCATGTTAGCCAGGCTGGTCTCCAACTCCCAGCCTCAGGTGATCCACCCGCCTCAGCCTCCCAAAATGCTGGGATTACAAGCATGAGTCACCACACCCGGCCTGGACCCTATTCTCATTGGCCACATCTGACCCAACTAAACAGCAGCATACCAGGAAAAAATGTTGTTTAGCTGGAGCTGAGCAGATCTTCTCAAAGATTGAAACTGGAGCCCAGCACAGTAGCACGCACCTGTAGCCTCAATCATGAGGAGGGAGGATTGCTTGTGTGTGTGTGTGTGTATGCATGCCCATCATTTATATATATATGTGTGTATATATATAATGCCATTATGTAGTATATAAATAATGGCATAAAACATATAAATATAATATGTATAATGCTATTATATATATAAGATATGTGAACATATATAATATGTATGTGTATAGAGAGAGAAGAAGATTGAGAGAGAGAGGAAGCACATTAACACAGAATCTAGAGATCAAGGCTGGACTCCCCAGCAAGGTAGAGTAACTGAAGTTTACCAAGTTAAGTCAGGACTCTGAAAGGATGTTAAAGTGCTCCCTTGTTAATAGTCCTAGGCTCTTGACAGAAGCAAACATAGTCCCTATGGAGAAAGGAACCCCTAATTTAGGCTTCAGGATTCTGATATCAAATGTGAGCTTAAAATTTAAAAATGCAGGCCAGGCATGATGGCTTATGCCTGTAATCCCAGCGCTCTGGGAGGCTGAGGCAGGTGGACCACCTGAGGTCAGGAGTTTGAAACCAGCCTGACCAACATGGAGAAACCCCCTCTCTACTAAAAATACAAAAATTAGCCAGGCGTGGTGGCACTCACCTGTAGTCCCAGCTATTTGGGAGGCTGAGGCAGAAGAATTGCCTGAACCCAGGAGGCAGAGGTTGCAGTGAGCCAAGATCACACCACTGCACTCCACCCTGGGTGATAGAGTGAGACTTAGTCAAAACAAACAAACAAACAAAAAAATTGACTGGGTGATGTGGCTCACACCTGTAATCCCAGCACTTTGGGAGGCTGAGGCAGACAGATCACCAGAGGTCAGAGTTTGAGACCAGGCTGACCAACATGGAGAAACCCCAATTCTACTAAAAATACAAAAAAATTAGCCGAGCATGGTGGTGCAACCGTAATCCCAGCTACTCAGGAGGCTGAGGCAGGAGAATTGCTTGAACCTGGAAGGTGGAGGTTGCAGTGAACCAAGATCACAGCATTGCACTTCAGCCTGGGTAAAAAGAGCGAAACTCCGTCCAAAAAAAAAAAAAAGCCAAGGGCTAGGCATGGCAATGGCAGCTCACACCTCTAATCCCAGCACTTTGGGAGGCCGAGGAGGTGGATTGCTTTGAGATCAGGAGTTCAAGACCAGCCTGGCCCACATGGTGAAACCCCATCTCCATTAAAAATACAAAATTTAGCTGTGCGTGGTGGCACACACCTGTAATCCCACCTACTCGGGAGGCTGAGGCAGGAGAATCACATGAACTTGGGAGGTGGAGATTGCAGTGAGCTGAGATTCCTCCACTGCACTCCAGCCTGGGCAACAGAGTGAGACTGTCTAAAAAAAATTAAAGTGCCAAGAATATTAGGAACAAACCACCATAAATGCAGCATCACACACACATACACACATGTGCACACACAAAACCAACAGACTTAAATTCCCAATTCAGATATTGAAATATTAGATATGGAATATAAAATTACTACATATGAAATCTTTAAAGGGATTTTTCTTAGACTCAGGACAGTGGCTAATGCCTGTAATCCCAGTGCATTGCCAGGCCAAGACAGGATGATCACCTGAGTCCCGGAGTTTGAGACCAGCCTGGGCAACATAGGGAGACCCTGTCTCTAAAAAATTTTTTTTTGTAATTAGCCAGGCATGGTGGGGCACAGATCAAGGCTGCATGAACCATGATCACACCATTGTACTTCAGCCTGGGTGACAGAGTGAGACCCTGTCCCACTCTGTAAGATAAACAAGTAAATAAATAAAATAAATTAGTCATCAATAGATGTTGAATTGTATGGAATTCTTTTTTAGCAATTATTGAAATGATCATATTAATAATCAATGATAAAACAAAATTTTATTTGAGAACATCTTGTGAATTCATGATAGGGAAAGATTTATTTTTATTTTTATTTTTTTTGAGATGGAGTTTTACTTTGTCACCCAGGCTGGAGTGCAGTGGCGTGATCTTGGCTCACTATAACCTCTACCTCCCAGGTTCAAGGAATTGTCCTGCCTCAGCCTCCCGAGTAGCTGGGATTACAGGTGCCCACCACTACACTGTAGCTGGGATTACAGGTGCCCACCACTACACTCAACTAATTTTTGTATTTTTAGTAGAGATGGGGCTTCACCTTGGTGGCCACGCTGGTCTCGAACTCCTGACCTCAAGTGATCCACCCACCTCAGCCTCCCAAAGTGCTGGGATTACAGGCATGAGCCACTGTGCCCCGACAGGAAGGATTTCTTTTTTTTTTTTTTTTTTTTTTTGAGACGGAGTCTCGTTCTGTCGCCCAGGCTGGAGTGCAGTGGCCGGATCTCAGCTCACTGCAAGCTCCACCTCCCGGGTTCACGCCATTCTCCTGCCTCAGCCTCCCGAGTAGCTGGGACTACAGGCGCCTGCCACCTCGCCCGGCTAGTTTTTTGTATTTTTTAGTAGAGACGGGGTTTCACCGTGTTAGCCAGGATGGTCTCGATCTCCTGACCTCGTGATCCACCCGTCTCGGCCTCCCAAAGTGCTGGGATTACAGGCTTGAGCCACCGCGCCCGGCCGAGGAAGGATTTCTTAAGGAAGATACTATAGGTGTAATCTAAACAGAAAAGATTGATAAATCCGACTATATTAAGAACTTTTTTTTCTTTTTTTTTGAGACAGAGTCTCGCTCTGTCGCCCAGGCTGGAGTACAGTGGCCCAGTCTCGGCTCACTGCAAGCTCTGCCTCCCGGGTTCACACCATTCTCCTGCCTCAGCCTCTCAACTAGCTGAGACTACAGGCGTCTGCCACCACGCCCAGCTAATATTTTGTATTTTTAGTAGAGATGGGGTTTCACCGTGTTAGCCAGGATGGTCTCGATCTCCTGACCTCATGATCTGCCCGCCTCAGCCTCCCAAAGTGCTGGGATTACAGGCATGAGCCACTGTGCCCGGCCAAGAACTTTTGATATATTGAAAGTCACCATTAAAAAAAAAAAAAAAAATGTGGGCCAGGCGCGGTGGCTCATGCCTGTAATCCCAGCACTTTGGGAGGCCGAGGCGGGCAGATCACGAGGTCAGGAGATCAAGACCATCCTGGCTAACACGGTGAAACCCCGTCTCTACTAAACAAAATACAAAACATTAGCCAGGCATGGTGGCAGGCGCCTCTAGTCCCAGCTACTGGAGAGGCTGAGGCAGGAGAATGGCTTGAACCCAGGAGGCGGAGGTTGCAGTGAGCCAAGATCACACCACTGCACTCCAGCCTGGGTGACAGAGTGAGACTCTGTCTCAAAAAATAATAATAATAATAATTTAAATAGATAATAAAAAGATAATCCAATGGAAAACTGCAGAAAGGCAGTTCTAGCTTTTTTTTCTTCTTCTTCTTTTTTGAGACAGAGTCTTGCTCTGTTGTCCAGGCTGGAGCGCAGTGGCATGATCTTGGCTCACTGCAACCTCCACTTTCTGGGTACAAGATTCTCATGCCTCATCCTCTCGAGCATCTGGGATTACAGGCATGCACCACCATACTCAGCTAATTTTTGTATCTTTAGTAGAGATGAGGTTTCACTGTGTTGACCAGGCTGGTCTGAAACTCCTGTCCTTGAGTGATCTGCCCGCCTCGGCCTCCCAAAGTGCTGGGATTATAGGCGTGAGCCACCATGCCCAGCCAGTTCTAGCATTTTGAAAAAGAAACACAATTGATGAATCAAACATGAAAATCTTAGTAATCAAAGAAATGTGAATACCATAGGGAGATATCAGAGTTTCTGTTTTGTTTTGTTTTGAGATAGGGGTCTTGCTTTGTTGCCCAGGCTGGTCTTGAATTCCTGGGCTCAAATAATCCTCCTGGCTGGGTGCAGTGGCTCACGCCTGTAATCCCAGCACTTTGGGAGGCCGAGGCGGGTGGATCATGAGGTCAGGAGATCGAGATCATCCTGGCTAACATGGTGAAACCCCGTCTCTACTAAAAATACAAAAACTTAGCCAGGCGTGGTGGTGGGCGCCTGTACTCCCAGCTACTCAGGAGGCTGAGGCAGGAGAATGGCGTGAACCCAGGAGGTGGAGCTTGCAGTGAGCCGAGATCTCACCACTGCACTCCAGCCTGGGTGACAGAGCGAGACTCAGTCTCAAAAAAAAAAAAAAAAATTTCCTCCCACCATGGCCTCCCGAAGTGGTAGGATTACAGCCATGAGCCACCATTCCCAGCCAAGATATCACTTTAAAGCCATTGCTTGGTAGAAACTAAAAAGTCTGGCTGGGCACTGTGGTTCATGCCTGTAGTCTCAGCACTTTGGGAGACTGAGGAGGGCGGATCACTTGAGGTCAGGAGTTCGAGACCAGCCTGGCCAACATGGGGAAATCCCGTCTCTACTAAATATACAAAAATTATAGCCAGGCATGATGGTGCATGCCTGCAATCCCAGCTACTCGGGAGGCTGAGGCAGGAGAATCACTTGAACCTGGGAGGCAGAGGTTGCGGTGAGCCGAGATCATGCGATTGCACTCCAGCCTGGGCAGCAAGAGGGAAACTCTCTCAGAAAAAAACAAAAAACAAAAACAAAAAAAACTAAGAAGTCTGATGATATGAGGATGTAGAATAAGAAGAACACTTAGACATTGCTGGTGGAAGTATACACTGGTACAACTATTTTGATAACTTAAAAAAAATAAGGATGGCTGGGCATGGTGGCTCACACCTGTAATCCCAGCACTTTGGGAGGCCACGGTGGGCAGATCACTTGAGGTCAGGAGTTCAAGACCACCCTGGCCAGCACGGTTCAACCCCGCCACTACTAAAAATACAAAAATTAGCAGAGCATGGTGGTGTGCACCTGTAGTCCTAGCTATTTGGGAGGCTGAGGCAGGAGAATTGCTTGAACCTGGGAGGTGCAGGTTGCAGTGAACCGAGATCATGCCACTGCAGTCAAGCCTGGGGTATAGAACAAGACTCTGTCTCAGGGAAAAAAAAAAAAAAAAAAAAAAAAAAGCATGTGCTTTGCCTATGACTCTCTTGTTTATGTAGAGAAACCTTTGTGTGTATACCCCAGGACACATGTTCAAGGACATTCATAGCAACATGGTTCATAAAGGAAACAAAAATACCAAAAATTACTCAAACATCTGACAAGAGAATAGAGAACAGGTCAAGGTATTTCCCAAAATTTACATAACATAATAAGCATTTTATATGCATTTAAGGTTGCCTAGAAAACTAAAAGTGTTTTTTTGTTTGTTTGTTTGTTTGTTTGTTTTTTGAGACAGAGTCTCACTCTGTAGCACCAGCTGGAGTGCAGGGGCATGATCTCGGCTCACTGCAACCGCCACCTCCTTGGTTCAAGCAATTACCCTGCCTCAGCCTCCCAAGTAGCTAGGATTACAGGCACACACCACCACGCCTGCCTAATTTATTTCTATTTTTAATAGAGACAGGGTTTCACTATGTTGGTCGGACTGGTCTTGAACTCCAGACTTCAGGCAATCTGCCCGCTTCAACCTCCCAAAGTGCTGGGATTATAGGCATGAGCCACCACAACTGGCCAACAAAATTTTTAAAAAGCATTATACAGAAATAGGATGAATAAACTCCAGTGTCATGTATATGACATTCAGTGAAAAAAGCAAATCAGGCTGGGCGCAGTGGCTCATGCCTGTAATCCCTGCACTTTGGGAGGCTGAGGCTGGTGGATCACCTGAGGTCAGGCGTTCAAGACCAGCCTGTTGAACATGATGAAACCGCATCTCTACTAAAATACAAAAAATTAGCTGAGTGTGGTGGCGCGTGCCTGTAATCCCAGCTACTCAGAAGGCTGAGACGGGAGAATCGCTTGAACCTGGGAGGCAGAGGTTGCAGTGAGCTGAGATCACACCACTGCACTCCGGCCTGGGCATCAAGAGCAAAACTCTGTGTCAAAAAAATATATTTAAAAAAATAATAAATTAATAAAAGAAAAGAAAAGAGCAAATCAGAAATTTGTATATTGAATGTGTCTGCAGCACTTGGGGTTCCTGTGTCTTTCTTCAAAGTTGGAGCCGGGCCTACACGCCAGCAACCATGTGTAAGGGACCTACAGTTAGTATTGATCTTGGCACCACCTACTGTTGTGTTGGTGTTTTCCACCATGGAAAAGTAGAGATAATTGCCATTGATCAGGAAAACCAAACCACTGCAAGCTATGTCACTTTTATGGACACTGAATGATTCATTGGCAACGCCACAAAGAGTCAAGTTGCAGTGGCCGGGCGCGGTGGTTCACACCTGTAATCCCAGCACTTTAGGAGGCCAAGACGGGCAGATCACGAGGTCAGGAGTTCAAGACCAGCCTGGCCAACATAGTGAAACCCCATCTCTACTAAAAATACAAAAAATTAGCTAGGTGTAGTGGTGGGAGCCTATAAGCCCAGCTACTCGGGAGGCTGAGGCAGGAGAATCACTTGGACCCAGGAGGCGGAGGTTGAAGTGAGTGGAGATGTCACCACTGCACTCCAGCCTGGGCAACAGTGCAAGACTCCATCTCAAAAAAAAAAAAAAAAAGAATCAAGTTGAAGTGAACCCCATTAGCACAGTTTTTTATGCCAAATTTCTGACTGGACACAGATTTGATGACGCTGTTGTCCAGTCTGATATGAAGCATTGGCCCTACATGGTGGTGAATGGTACTGGCCGGCCCAAGACCCAAGTGGAATACAAGGGAGAGACAGAAAACTTCTATCCAGAGGAAGTGTCCTCTATGTTCTGACAAAGATGAAGGAAATTGCAGAAGCCTACCTTGGGAAGACTGTTACCAATGCTGTGGTCACAGTATCAACTTATTTTAACGACTCTGAGAGCATCAAGCTACCAAAGATTTTGGAACTATTA
Source organism: Theropithecus gelada (assembly GCF_003255815.1). NCBI lineage: Eukaryota > Metazoa > Chordata > Mammalia > Primates > Cercopithecidae > Theropithecus > Theropithecus gelada. The sequence goes on from NW_020257538.1 coordinate 9,403, forward strand.
CTGGTCTCAATATACTTAGAATTATCAATGAGCCAGCTGCTGCTGCTATTGCTTATGGCTTAGACAAAAAGGTTGGAGCTGAAAGAAATATGCTCATCTTCGACCTGGGAGGTAGCATCTCTTGTTTTTGTTGAGACAAGGGTCTCACTCTTTGGCCCAGGCTGGAGTGCAGTAGCGCTATCTTGGCTCACTGCAACTTCCATCTCCCAGGCTCAGGTGATTCTTCTATCTCAGCCTCCTGGGACTACAGGCGCATGCCACCATGCCTGGCTAATTTTTGTATTTTTAGTAGAGACAGGGTTTTGCCATGTTGCCCAGGCTGGTCTAGAACTCCTAGACTCCAGCAGTCCACCTGCCTCAGCCTCCAAAGTGCTGGGATTACAAGCATGAGCCACCACACCCGGCCAAGGTATCACTTTTGATGTGTCAATCTTCACTATTGAAAATTGAATCTTTGGCGGGGCGCAGTGGCTCATGCCTGTAATCCCAGCACTTTGGGAGGCCGAGGTGGGTGGATCACTTAAGGCCAGAAGTTCGAGACCAGCCTGGCGAACATGGTGAAACTCCATCTCTACTGAAAATACAAAAAAATAGCCTGGCATGCTGGTGAGCACCTGTAATGCCAGTTATTCGGGAGGCTGAGGCAGGAGAATTGCTTGAACCCTGGAGGCAGAGATTGCAGTGAGCCGAGATCGATCATGTCACTGCACTTCAGGCTGGGCAACAGAGCAAGACTCTGTCTCAAAAAAGGAAGAAAATTGAATCTTTGAAGTCAATTCTACAGCCAGAAACACCAACACCAACTTAGTTGGAGAAAACCTTGACAACTGAATGGCCAACCACTTTATTACTGAGTTCAGTCTCAAGCATATGAAGGACATCAGTGAGAACAAGCGAGCTGTCCAACACCTCTGTACTGCTTGTGAACGTGCTAAGTATACTCTCTTCCAACACCCAGGCCAGTATTGAGATCAATTTTCTCTATGAAGAAATTGACTTCTGGCTGGGCGCAGTGGCTCAAGCCTGTAATCCCAGCACTTTGGGAGGCCGAGACGGGCAGATCACGAGGTCAGGAGATCGAGACCATCCTGGCAACCCGGTGAAACGCCGTCTCTACTAAAAAAATACAAAAAACTAGCTGAGCGAGGTGGCGGGCGCCTGTAGTCCCAGCTACTCGGGAGGCTGAGGCAGAAGAATGGCCCAAACCCGGGAGGTGGAGCTTGCAGTGAGCTGAGATCCGGCCACTGCACTCCAGCCTGAGCGACAGAATGAGACTCCGTCTCAAAAAAAAAAAAAAAAGAAAAGAAATTGACTTCTATACCTCCATTACCCATGCCTAAGTTGAAGAATTGAATGCTTACCTGTTCTGTGACTCCCTGACCCCAATAGAGAAAGCCCTTCAAGACACAAAATTAGACAAGCCACAGATTCATAATATTGTCCTGGTTCGTGGTTCTGCTCGTATCCCCAAGATTCAGAAGCTTCTCCAAGGTTTCTTCAATGGAAAAGGACTGAATAAGAGTATCAACCCTGAAGAAGCTGTTGCTTATGGTGCAGCTGTCCAGGAAGCCCTCCTGTTTGGAGACAAATCTGAAAATGTTCAAGATTTGCTGCTCTTGGATGTCACTTCTCTTTCACTTGGTATTGAAACTACTGGCAGATTCTTGACTGTCTTCATTAAGTGCAATACTACCATTCCTACCAAACAGACACAGACCTTCACTCCTGACTCTGACAACCAGCCTGGTGTGCTTATTCAAGTTTATGAAGGGAAGCATGCCATGACCAACGATAACAACCTGCCTGCCAAGTTTGAACTCACAGGCATACCTTCTGCACTCCTGCTGTTCCTAAGATTGCAGTCACTTTTGACATTGATGCCAATGGTATCCTCAGTGTTCCTGCTACGATGAAGAGTAACAGGAGAGTACTATCACTAATGACAGGGGGCATTTTTGCAAGGAAAACATTGAGCATATGCTCTATGAAGCTGGGAATTACAAAGCTGAAGATGAGAAGGAGAGCATCAAGGTGTCATCCAAGAATTCACTTGAATCCTATGCATTCGACATGGAAACAACTGTTGAAGACTAGAAACTTCAAGACAAGATTAACAATGAGGACAAACGGAAGATTTTTGACAAGTGTAATGGAATTTTTTTATTTTATTTTTTGAGACAGAGTCTTGCTCTGTTGCCCAGGATGGAGTGCAGTGGGTGCGATCTCTGCTCACTGCAACCTCTGCCTTGTGGTTTCAAGCAATTCTCCGGCCTCAACCTCCCGAGTAGCTGGGACTACAGGAGTGTACCACCAAGTCTGGCTAATTTTTTTTTTTTTTTTTAAGAGATGGGATTTCACCATGTTGGCCAGGCTGGTCTCAAAGTCCTGGCCTCAAGTAATCCACCCACCCAGGCCCCCTAAAGTGCTGGGATTACAGGCGTGAACCACCGAGCCCAGCCAACAAGTGCAATGAAATTAATTAGCTGCTGGGTGTGGTGGCTTATGTCTGTAATCCCAGCACTTTGGGAGGCTGAGGCAGGTGGATCACCTGAGGTCAGGAGTTCCAGACCAGCCTGGCCAACGTAGTGAAACCCTGCCTCTACTAAAAATACAAAAATTAGCTGAGCGTTGAGGTGGACGCTTGTAATCCCAGCTTCTATGGAGGCTGAGATAGGGGAATCGCTTGAACCCAGGAGGCAGAGGTTACAGTGAGCTGAGAATGCGCCACTGCACTCCAACCTGGGCAACAGAGCAAGACTCTGTCTCAAAACAAAACATTGAAGGACCCAAATTTGCAACAAATTCTGTAGCAGTTCTTTTTTTTTTTTTTTTTTTTTTTTTTAGATAGAGTCTCGCTTTGTTGCCCAGGCTGGAATGAAATGACCTGATCTTAGCTCACTGCAACCTCTGCCTCCTGAGTTCAAGTGATTCTCCTGCCTCAGCCTCCTGAGTAGCTGGGATTACAGATATCCTGATTAATTTTTGTATTTTTAGTGTGGACAGGGTTTCACCATGTTTGTCAGAATGATCTCGAACTCCTGACCTCATGATCACCCACCCCAGCCTCCCAAAGTGCTGGGATTACAGGCGTGAGCCACCGCACCCAGCCTTCTTCAGCATTTTTTTTTTTTTTTTTTTGAGACAGAGTCTCGCTCTGTCGCCCAGGCTGGAGTGCAGTGGCTGGATCTCAGCTCACTGCAAGCTCCGCCTCCCAGGCTGGAGTGCAGTGGCCGGATCTCAGCTCACTGCAAGCTCCGCCTCCCGGGTTTGCGCCATTCTCCTGCCTCAGCCTCCGGAGTAGCTGGGACTACAGGCGCCCGCCACCTCGCCCGGCTAGTTTTTTGTATTTTTAGTAGAGACGGGGTTTCACCGTGTTAGCCAGGATGGTCTCGATCTCCTGACCTCGTGATCCGCCCGTCTCGGCCTCCCAAAGTGCTGTGATTACAGGCTTGAGCCACC
>NW_020257538.1:12941-33074 GCF_003255815.1 Theropithecus gelada
CCCGCCACCTCGCCCGGCTAGTTTTTTGTATTTTTAGTAGAGACGGGGTTTCACCGTGTTAGCCAGGATGGTCTCGATCTCCTGACCTCGTGATCCGCCCGTCTCGGCCTCCCAAAGTGCTGGGATTACAGGCTTGAGCCACCGCGCCCGGCCTTTTTTTTTTTTTTTTTGAGACAGAGTTTCACTCTTTCACCTAGGCTGGAGTGCAGTGGCTCGATCTCAGCTCACTGCAAACTCTGCCTTCCAGTTTCAAACGATTCTCCTTCCTCAGCCTCCCAAGTAGCTTGGATTCAGGCACCTGCCACCACGCCCGGCTAATTTTTGTATTTTTAGTAGAGACAGGGTTTCACCATGTTGGCCAGGCTGGTCTGAAATTCCTGACCTTGTGATCCTCCCACCTCAGCCTCCCAAACTGCTGGGATTACAGGCGCGAGTCACTGCCCAGCCTCTTCTTCAGCAGTTTTGAAGTTCAGCTGCTATAGTACATTATTGGGCATTCTCTTTTTTTTTTTTTTTTTTTTTTGGAGACGGAGTCTCGCTCTGCCGCCCAGGCAGGTGGATTACTTGAGATCAGGAGTTCGAGACCAGCCTGGTCAACATCGTGAAATTCTGTCTCTTCAAAAATACAAAAATCAGTCGGGCATGGTAGCATGTGCCTGTAATTCCAGCTGCTTGGGAGGCTGAGACAGAAGAATCACTTGAACCCGAGAGGCGAAGGTTGCAGTGAGCAAGATCGCGCCCCTGTACTCCAGCCTGGGCAACAGAGCGAGACTCCATCAAGATGAAATGAAATGAAATGAAGTAACATGACATGAAATGAAATGCAAAAAAAGAAATCTGTATATAACATGCCATTAGTACAAAGCTCAAACCTTGGCATAACTAATAATCTATTGTGTAGAAAAACATATACATGCGATAAAACTATGTATTTTTTAAAAACCAAAGAAATAGCTAATAGAAAATTCAGCATAGGCCGGGCACAGTGGCTCACGCTTGTAATCCCAGCACTTCGGGAGGCCGAGGCAGGTGGATCATGAGGTCAGGAGTTCGAGTCTAGCCTGATTAACATGGTGAAACCCTGTCTCTACTAAAAATACAAAAAATAGCTGTACATGGTGGCGGGTGCCTGTAATCCCAGCTACTCAGGAGGCTGAGGCAGGAGAATTGCTTGAACCCGGGAGGCGGAGGTTGCAGTGAGCCGGCATCGTGCCACTGCACTCCAACTTGGGCAAGAGAGCCTGATTCCGTCTCAAAAAAAAAAAAAAATGCAAGATAGTGTTTCCTTCTTGGAGGGAGAAAAAGTACTGTAATGAGACTGAAAAAGCACACATGGGTAGTCAATATGATTTCTGTAATGTTCTAGTTCATAAGTTTAGTGATGGATTGACTGATTTTATTGTTATCTTCATAATTTACATTAAATTTTTTAATGTACCAAATATTACACAGTTTTTCTTTTCTTTATTTCTTTCTGCTTTTTTTTGTTATTTTTGTTTGTTTTTGTTTTTTTTTTTTGAGATAGGGTCTTGCTCTGTCACCCAGGCTGGAGTGCAATGGCACAATCTCAGCTCACTGCAACCTCCACCTCCTGGGTTCAAGCAATACTCCTGATTCAGCCTCCCGAGTAGCTGGGATTACAGGCTCCTGTAACCATGCTTGGCTAATTTTTGTATTTTAGGTAGAGACAGGGTTTCACCTTGTTGGCTAGGCTGGTCGCTGGTCTCGAACTCCTGACCCCAAGTGATCCACCCACCATCTCAGCCTCCCAAAATGCTGGATGCCAGGCATAAGCCACCGTGCCTGGCCTTTTTTTTTTTTTTTAAATTTTAAATCTTTAATTTCCGTTTTCACGTATTTTATTGCTCCCAAAAGGAACGGAGTGTGTAGCTCTGTCTCCGGTACATCATCCATGGCCCCTGGGTTGGGGCAGGGTATTTTTATTTTTATTTGTTTTGAAACAGGGTCTCGCTTTGTCATCCATGCTGGAATGCAGTGTTGTAATCACAGCTCACTGCAACCTCGACCTCCTGAGCTCCAGAGATCCTCCTTCCTCAGGTTCCAAAACAGCTGGGACTACAGGCACGTGTCACCACACCCAGCTAGTTTTTTGCAGTTTTTATAGAGACAGTGTCTCCTTATGCTGTCCAGGCTGGTCTCAAACTCTTGGGCTCAAGCGATCCACCCACCTCAGTCTCTCAAAGTCCTAGGATTACTGAGGATTACTGGCGTGAGCCACTGCACCTAGCCTTTGCTTTTTATTTTTATTTTTATTTTTATTTTTTTTGAGAGGGAGTCTTGCTGTATCCCCCAGGCTGGAACGCAGTGAGTCACTCGACTCACTGCACCCTCTGCCTCCCAGGTTCAAGTTATTCTCCTAACTCAGCCTCCCAAGTTCCTGGGATTACAGGCACACGTCACTATGCCCAGCTAATTTTTGTATTATTTATTTATTTTGTAGTAGAGATCCGGTTTTCACTATGTTGGCCAGGCTGGTCTTGAACCCCTGACCTCAAGTGATCTGCCTGCTCCAACCTCCCAAAGTGCTGGGATTATAGGCGTGAACCACCATGCCTGGCCTGCTTTTTTAAAATTTTGCCAGTATATAGAACTCTACTTCATTTTAAAAACTGATATTATTTTTAAAACTCCTACATTGAATTCCTAATATAGTTGTGTCATAGTGTATCATCTAGGCGGCTTTCAGAAGCAAGTACCAGACAATCCAACTCAAACTGGCTTAAACAATAAAGAAATGGGCTGGGCATGGTGGGTCACACCTGTAATCCCAGCACTTTGGGAGGCCAAGGTGGGCAGATAACCTGAGGTCAGGAGTTCAAGACTAGCCTGGCCAACATGGAGAAACCCCATCTCTACTAAAAATACAAAAATTAGCCTGGCGTGGTGGCTGGTGCCTGTAATCCTAGCTACTTGGGAGGCTGAGACAGGAGAATGGCTTGAACCCAGGCGGCGGAGGTTGCAGTGAGTGGAGACTGTGTCATTGCACTCCAGCCTAGGCAAGAAGAGCGAAACTCCATCTCAAGAAAATAAACAAACAAACAAACAAAACCAATAAGGAAATGTATTGGCTTGTCCAGCAGAAAGACTAGATAGACTGCTCTTCAGGGTTGGGTCATCCATAGGCTGAATCATTTCAAGAATGAGGTTCTTCCTGTCTCTCTGTTTTCCTATCTCTGCTCTACCATCTACAGTGTGGGCCTCGTTCTGAGTCTGGCTTCCCTAATGCTCAGAAGATGGCTATGTTGAGTACACAAACTTTTGAATTCAGAAACCAGATTGAGTTGATTTCAGAAGCTCTCCCAGAAGATCAAGGAAGAACTTTCCACAATCCCCAGGAACCTGAATTGAGTCACACGCTAAAGTGAGTTTCATGCTCTTTTGCAAAACATCATTGGCAAGATAGATGTAAGTACACTTAGACAATTAGACCTATCCTTTGAGCCGCTGGTGAGGTCAGCTTTCTCTGGGATTTTGGACCTCAGAGGAAAGGTGGATATTTGCATAAAATTATAATTTTTTTAGAAAAGAGGAAGAAGGAAATGGATACTAGGAAGGCAACTATCATCCACTATACAATTTAATCATTCCCTTAATTATGGACATTTGTTTCCAATTTGTACACATGTAAACAATCCTGCAATTACCATCTTTGTACATGCTTTCTTCTAAATTTGTGCCTGTAATTCTCTACCGCTGATGCCTACAAGTGGAAACCCAAGATGGAAGGCTACGCTAATTTTGAAATTTAAATATATATTACCAAATAGCTCTGCCAAAGAGGTATACCAATTATATTTCTTTTTTTTTCTTTCTTTTTCTTTTATTTTTCTGAGACAGGGTCTTGATCTGTCACTTAGGCTGGAGTGCAATGGCATAATCACTGCTCACTGCAGCCTCAACCTCCCTGGCTCAAGTGATCCTCCCAAGTAGCTGGGACCTTAACATTTTTTTTGTAGAGACAAGGCCTCACTATGTCGACCTGGCTGGTCTCAAACTCCAGTGCTGAAGGGATCTTTCCTGCTTGGCCTCTCAAAGTTCTGGGATTACAAGTGTAAGCCACCACATTTGGTCCCCAGTCATATTTATTTTTATTTATTTATTTGAGATAGGGTCTTGCACTGCCACTCAGGACATTTTCTCTCCCCTAAATAGAAACCTCACAAATATGAAGCAGTCAATCCTTATTACCTACTCCCACAGTCCTGAGCAACCACAAACCCACTTTCCATCTCAATGAATCTGCCTATTCTGGGTATCATAGAATATGTGGCCTTTTGTATCTGGCTTCTTTTACTTAGCATAATACTGTTAAGGTTCATCCACGGTGTAGCATCTATCACTACCTCATTCCTTTTTTTTTGAGACAGAGTTTTGCTATCATTGTCCAGGTTGGAGTGCAATGGCACAATCTAGGTTCACCTCAACCTCTGCCTCCCGAGTTCAAGCAATTCTCCTGCTTCAGCCTCCCAGGTAGCTGGGATTACAAGCATGAGTCACTACGGCCGGCTAACTTTGTATTTTTAGTAGAGACAGGGTTTCTCCATGTTGGTCAGGCTGGTCTCGAACTCCGTACCTCAGGTGATTCACCTACCTCTGGCCACCGTGCCCGGCTGACTTCATCTTAAAACAAACAAACAAACAAACAAATGGCCAGGTGCAGTGGCTCACACCTGTAATCCCAGCACTTTGGGAAGCTGAGGTGGATGGATCACAAGGTCAGGAGTTCAAGACCATCCTGGCCAACATGGTGAAACCCCATCTCTACTAAAAACGCAAAAATTAGCTGAGTGTGGTGACACGTGCCTGTAATCCCAGCTACCCTGGAGGCTGAGACAGGAGAATCTCTTGAACCCAGGAGGCGGAGGTTGCAGTCAGCTGAGATTGCACCACTGCACTCCAGCCTGGGTGACAAGAGTGAAACTGCATCTCAAAAAAAAAAAAAAAAAGAAAAAAAAAAAAAAAGGAGAAGAAGAGAAAGAAAGAAAGAAAAGCAGAAGAGAAAAAATAAATAAATAAATGCTGGTGGGGGGAGTCTTGCTAGATTACCCAAGCTGGTCTCAACTTCTGGGCTCCAGTGATCCCTCCTCAGCCTCCTAAATACATGGAATTACAGGCACAAGCCACCATGCGCAGCTCCAAAGCTTTTGGCTTTTGATGTTGGAGGTTGATAAAATCCAATTTATCTTTTTTTTTTTTTTTTTTTTTTTGAGACGAAGTCTGACTCTTGCCCCTAGGCTGGAGTGCAATGGTGCGATCTTGGCTCATTGCAACCTCCACCTCCCGGGTTCTAGTGATTCTCCTGCCTCAGCCTTCCAAGTAGCTGGGATTACAGGCACATGCCACCATGCCCAGCTAATTTTTGTATTTTTAGTAGAGATGGGGTTTCACCATGTTGGCCAGGCTGGTCTCGAACTCCTGACCTCAGGTGATCTGCCCACCTCGGCCTCCCAAAGTGCTGGAATTATAGACATAAGCCACCACGCCCAGCCCAATTTATCTATTTTTTAAATTGCTTGTACTTTTGGTATCATATTTAAGAAACTGTTGTCTAATCCAAAGTCACAAGGATTTGAATGTTTTATAACAGTATTATACTTTTAGCTCTTACATTAGGTAACGGGTACATTTGAATTAATTTTTGTGTATGTGTAAACAGGGGTCCAAATTCATTCTGTGCATGTAAATATCAAATTATCCCAGCATCATTTGTTGAAAAGACTGTTCTTTCCTCATTGAAAGGCTGTGGCACCTTTATAAAAAATCAATTATCCAGGTGCAGTGGCTCACGCCTATAATCCCAGCACTTTGGGAGGCCAAGGTGGGCAGATCACCTGAGGTCAGGAGTTTGAGACCAGTCTGGCCAACATGGCGAAACCCTGTCTCTACTGAAAATATAAACCTTAGCTGGCTGTGGTGGCACACATCTGTAATCCTAGCTACTCAGGAGGCTGAGGCAGGAAAATTGCTTGAACCCAGGAGGTAGAGGTTGCAGTGAGCCGAGACGGCGCTGCTGCACTCCAGACTGGGTGACAGAGTGGGACTCCATCTCAAAAAAAAAAAAAAAAAAAAAAAAAAAATCACTAACTCTATAATCCCAGCACTGTGGGAAGCCAAGACCGGAGGATTTTTTGAGCCCAGGAGTTTGAGACCAGTCTGGGCAAGATGGCAAGACTGCATCAAGAGGGCAATACCTCATCTTTACAAAAAAAAATTAACTGGGAATGATGGCACGTGCCTGTGATCCCAACTAATTGGGTGCCTCCTTCCCTCAGGAGGCTGAGGTGGAGGGTCCTTTAAGCCCAGGCATTTGAGGCCGCAGTGAGCTGTGATCAAATCACTGCACTGCAGCCTGGGCAACAGAGAAAGATCTTGGGTTTTTGTTGCTGTTGTTGTTGTTTGTTTTTTTAGACAGAGTCTTGCTCTGTCGCCCAGGCTGGAGTGCAGTGGCACGATCTCGGCTCACTGCAATCTCTGCCTTGTGGGTTCAAGTGATTCTCCTGCCTCAGCCTGCTGAGTAGCTGGGATTACAGGCATGTACCATCATGCCTGGCTAATTTTCGTATTGTTAGTGGAGACGGGAGGTTCACTATGTTGGCCAGGCTGGTCTTCAACTCCTGACCTCAAGTGATGCATCTGCTGCAGCCTCCCAAAGTGCTGGGATTACAGTTGTAAGCCATCACACTGGGCATAATTTTTTTTTTGTTTTTTGAGTGTTTTCCTCTGTTGCCCAGGCTGGAGTGCAATGACTCAGTCTTGGCTCATTGCAACCACTGCCTTCTGGGCTAAAGCGATCCTCATACCTCAGCCTACTGAGTAGCTGGGGTTACAGGAATGCACCACCATGCCCAGTTAATTTTTGTATTTTTAGTAGAGGCAGGATTTTACCATGTTGGCCAGGCTGGTCTTGAACTCCTGGCTTCAAGTGATCTGTCCACTTTGGGCTCCCAAAGTGCTGGGATTACAGACGTGAGCCACTGTGCCTGGCCTGTACCCAGTTAATTTTAAAATTTTTTGTAGAGATGGGGTCTCACACTGTTGCCCAGGCTGACCTTGAACTCCTGGGCTCATGCAATCCTCCTCCCTAGATCTCCTACATTGCTGTGCTTACAGGTGTGAGCCGCTAGGCCTGGCTTTTTTTTTTTTTTTTTTAAGATGGAGTTTCACTCTTGTTGCCCAGACTGGAATGCAGTGGCATGATCTCAGCTCACTTCAACCTCTGCCTCCTGGGTTCAAGCGATTCTCCTGTCTCAGCTTCCTGAGTAGCTAGGATTACAGGCGCCCGCCACCAGGCCTGGCTATTTTTTTGTATTTTTAGTAGAGATGGGGTTTCACCATGTTGGCCAGGCTGGTCTCGAACTCCTGACCTCAGGTGATCCACCCGCCTCGGCCTCCCAAAGTGCTAGGATTACAGGCCAAGACTGTGCCACTGCACTCCAGCCTGGGCAACAGAGTGAGACTCCATCTTAAAAAAAAAAAAAAAAAATTAGGTGCCTTTCTCCAAGCTGAGAAATGGAGAAGGAAGCAAAGTGTTGAGAGTATCATTTGAGTTCCAGATTGAGCTTTCACTAAAACTCATCTCCCAGATTGTTCAGTTATGTAAGCCAATAAATTTCTTTTATTGATTAAGGCAGTTTGATTTGTAATTTGTCTTAATTAATGGAAGAAAGATGTTGCTCATAGTTCAGCAGGACTTAAATGTAATTTGATGAAATATGTTATCATACTTATTTATTTATTTATTGAAATGGGGTCTTGCTCTGTTGCCCAGGCTGGAGTGCAGGGCACGATCTCAGCTTACTGCAACCTCTGCCTTCTGGGTTGAAGCGATTCTCCTACCTCAGCCTCCCAAGTAGCTGGGACAATAGGCATACGCCACTACCCCAGGCTAATTTTTTGTATTTTTAGTAGAGATGGGGATTCACCATATTGGCCAGGCTGGTCTCGAACTCCTGACATCAAGTGATCCTCCTGCCTCACCCTCCCAAAGTGCAAGGATTACAGGTGTGAGCCACCTTGCAGCCTATATTATCACACTGAAAGAGAAACAAGTCAACCAGAAGTAGAGTCGGTCAGCCATTTAAGTCTAGAAAAAGGAAAGTTATTTTAGCAACATACAGGATTGCTCCCGGCTTCAAGTGATCCTACTACCCCAGCTCCCAAATTGCTGGGATTACAGGTGTGAGCCACCATGACTGTAAACTGTGTGAACAAATGTGAATCTGAAAGAGCCAATCATTAAAGATGGATCCTGGGTGGCTAATTGTGCCTAAATTTAAAATAGAGCCAAACAGCCATTTGTCGACGACTAGACGTCACACACACACACTGCGTTCTCTCTCTCTTTTTTTTTTTTGAGACAGAGTTTCGCTCTTGTTGCCTAGGCTGGAGTGCAATGGCATGATCTCACAGCAACCTTTGCCTCCCAGGTTCAAGCAATTCTCCTGCCTCAGCCTCCCCAGTAGCTGGGATTACAGACATGTGCCACTACGCCCGGCTAATTTTGTATTTTAGTAGAGACGGGGTTTTTCATGTTGGTCAGGCTGGTCTTGAACTCCTGACCTCAGGTGATCTGCCCACCATGGCCTCCCAAAGTGCTGGGATTACAGGCGTCAGTCACCACACCCGGCCCACACTCTGAGTCATCTAAAAACCAATGTCTGTTTGTTTGTTTATTTATTTATTTATATTTTTGAGATGGAGTTTCGCTCTGTCACCCAGGCTGGAGTGCAGTGGCGTGATCTCTGCTCACTGCAGCCTCCACCTCCCAGGTTCAAGTGATCCTCCTATCTCAGCCACTGGAGTAGCTGGGATTACGGGTACCTGCCACCAAGTCTGGCTAATTTTTGTATTTTCAGTAGAGACCGGGTTTCACCCTGTTGGCCAGGCTGGTCTTGAACTCCTGAGCTTCAATAATCTGCCCGTCGCGGCCTCCCTAAGTGCTGGGATTACAGTTGTGAGCCACCGCACCCAGCCCAAAACCAGCATTTTAAAAAACTTTGGTACTTTCAGAACTCACTTGAACTGGCCACTGGGTGTGGTGGGGCACGTGTGTAAACCTAGCATGTTGGAAGGCCTAGGTGGGCAGATCACTTAAGGTCAGGAGTTCAAGACTGGCCTGGCCAACAGGGTGAAACCCTGCCTCTACTGAAAGTACAAAAATGAGCTGGGCATGGTGGCACATGTCCGTAATTTCAGCTACTTGGGAGGCTGAGGGAGAAGAATCACTTGAATCTGGGAGGTGGAGGTTGCTGTGAGGGGAGATTGCACCACTGAACTCCAGCCTGTGCTACAGAGTGAGAGATATCCTGTCAAAAACAAAAACAAAAAACAAAAAACAAAAACAAAACAAACAAAAAAACCCCACTCACCTGAACCAACCAATCAGAGCCCAATCTGGGCTGAAGAGACCAATCAGAACTGAGCTATACTGACCAATCAGAACTAAGCTAGTTTGACACCTTCATTTGCATAAATGGACCTGATCGGAACTTGGGCAGGAACTTGTGCTATAAAACCCGAACTATAATCCCAGCACTTTGGGAGGCCGAGACGGGCGGATCACGAGGTCAGGAGATCAAGACCATCCTGGCTAACACGGTGAAACCCCGTCTCTACCAAAAAAAGACAAAAAACTAGCCGGGCGAGGTGGCGGGCGCCTGTAGTCCCAGCTACCCGGGAGGCTGAGGCAGGAGAATGGCGTGAACCCCGGAGGTGGAGCTTGCAGTGAGCTGAGATCCGGCCACTGCACTCCAGCCTTGGCGACAGAGCGAGACTCCGTCTCAAAAAAAAAAAAAAAAAAAACAAAAAAAAAATCCGAACTGTCCAGCCGGGGGCAATGGCTCATGTCTGTAATCCCAGCACTTTGGGAGGCTGAGGCGGGCAGATCATCTGAGGTCAGGAGTTTGAGACCAGCCTGACCAACATCATGAAACCCGTCTCTACTAAAAATACTAAAATTAACCGGGTGTGGTGATGTGCACCTGAATTCCCAGCTACTGGGGAGGCTGAGGCAAGACAACTGCTTGAACTGGGAGGTGGAGGTTGCAGTGGGCCAAGATCCCGCCACTGCACTTCAGCCTTGCTGACAGAGCAACACTCCATCTCAAAAAATAAAATAAAAATAAAATAAAATAATAAAACACTGAACTGTCTCTTTAGTTTCTGGAGCTCAACTTCATTTTACATGGAAGGCTGCGTTTCTAAAAGTAGCTAGGACTACAGGCGTGTGCCACCACACCCAGCTAATTTTTGTATTTTTTAGTAGAGATAGGATTTCACCATGTTGGCCAGGCTGGTCTCGAACTCCTGACCTCAGGTGATCTGTCTGCCTCGGCCTCCCAAAGTGGTAGGATTACAGGCGTGGGCCACTGTGCCCAGCTTTTTTTGTTTGTTTGTTTGTTTAGTAGAGATGGGGTTTTACCTTGTTGGCCAGGCCGGTCTTGAACTCCTGACCCCAAGTGATCTGCCTACCTTGGCCTCTCAAAGTGCTGGGATTACAGGTGTGAGCCACCACACCTGGACTGTTTTCTTTTTCTTTTAAGGGACACGGTCTTACTATATTGCCCAGTCTGGTCTTGAACTCCTGGCTTCAAGAAATCCTCCTACCTTGGCCTCCTAAAGTGCTGGGATTACAGACGTGAGCCACTGCACCCAGCCCTTTGGTTTTTTTTTTTTCCTTTCTTTCTTTCTTTTTTTTTTTTTTTTTGAGATGGAGTCTTGCTCTGTCGCCCAGGCTGAAGTGCAGTGATGCAATTTCAGCTCACTGCAACCTCTGCCTCCTGAGTTCAAGTGATTCTCCTGCCTTAGCCTCCCCAGTAGCTTGGACTACAGGTGTGTGCCACCACGCCTGGCTAATTTTTGTATTTATTTTTTTTGTTGTTGAGATGGAGTCTTGCTCTGTTGATTACAGGCATGAACCACCATGCCTGGCCTACTCTTATTCTTTTACCAGATCATTGGAATTAGCAAATCTGTTTCTCAAGTCAGTTTTCTTTACTCATTCTCATTCTTTGCATGCTAAGTTATTTTTTACCATGAGCCACATTTTCCTTGGAAAATATTTGTGGGAATTCTTCAAGGCCTAGGATAAAGGTTTATTCCTCCAGAGAGGATTTGCTTTTGCTTCTGCAAAGAAGGACACTTGAAACAATTCACCATTTGAGGTTTGTATTTTTGACCACCAGGAGATGTCTATTTGGGCTACATATCCCTGGGAGGGCTGGCTTATGGGTCTAGTGCCACCCCCACACACCTCCACAAACTCAATCTCTTCCAAGACATATTTCTTTTCACTCCGTTAGGGAAAGATATAATTACTTCCCAATTACCCTCACTGAAACTGTAGACTGAGTTCCCAGATTTAGATTTCCCACTTTCCCCAGGTCCTGGGCTTTGTCTTCTGTCCCACTTGCCTCAGGATGTCTAGAAAAATCAAGCTTTGGTCAGGGGCAGTGGCTCATGCCGGTAATCCCACCACTTTGGGAGGCCAAGGCAGGTGGAGCAATTGAGGGCAGGAGTTCGAGACCAGCTGGGCCAACATAGTGAAACCCTGTTTCTACTAAAAATACAAAAATTAGCCAGGCTTTGTGGCTAATTACACACACCTGTAATCCCAGCTACTCCGGAGGCTAAGGCAAGAGAATCGCTTGAATCCGGGAGGCAGAGGTTGCAGTTAGCCGAGATCACACACTCCAGCCTGGGCAACAGAACAAGAGTCTGTCTCTGAAAAAAAAAAAAAAAAAATCTGAAAAGGAATTTGGAGGAAAAAGGCTTTTTCTCCAAAAGGAGGCTGAGGCAGGAGAATCACTTGAACCTGGAAGACGAAGGTTGCAGACGAAGGTTGCAGTGAGCCAAGATCGCACCAATGCACTCCAGCCTGGGTGACAGAGCAAGACTCTGTCTCAACAACAACAAAAAATTAGCCAGGCATGGTGGCATACGCCTACAATCCCAGCTACTTGGGAAGCTGAGGCAGGAGAATCGCTTGAACCTGAGAGTAGGTTGCAGTAAATTGAGATCGCACCATTGCATTCCAGCCTGGCCGACAGAGGGAGACTCCATCTCAAAAATAAAGATAAAAATAACAATCAGGTCGGGCTCAGTGGCTCACACCTGTATCCCCAGCACTTTGGGAGGCCGAGGCGGGTGGATCACGAGGTCAAGAGAACCAGACCATCCTGGCCAACATGGTGAAACCCCGTCTCTACTAAAAATACAAAACTTAGCTGGGCATGGTAGTGCGCACCTGTAGTCCCAGCTACTCGGGACACAGGCAGGAGAATCGCTTGAACCGGGGAGGTGGAGGTTGCAGGGAGCTGAGATCGTGCCAGTGCACTCTAGCCTGGCAACTGAGAGAGACTCCGTCTCAAAAAAAAAAACAAAACTCAATCAATCAATAAAAATCAGCTGGCTGGGTGTGGTGGCTCACGCCTATAATCCCAGCACTTTCAGAGTTCGAGGTAAGTGGATCACTTGAGGTCAGGAGCTCGAGACCAGCCTAGCCAACATGGCGAAATCTTGTCTCTACTCAAAATACAAAAATTAGCCGGGCATGGTGGCACACGCCTGTAGTCCAAGTTACTAGGGAGGCTGAGGCAGGATAATAGCTTGAACTTAGGAGGCAGAGGTTGCAGTTAGCCGAGATTTCACCCTGACTCTAGTCTGGGTGACAGAGCAAGGCTCTGTCTCAAAAAAAAAAAGAAAAAAGAAAAAAAAATCAGCCGGTCATGGTGGTCTGTGACTGTAGTACCAGCTACTCAGGAGGCTGAGACAGGAGAATCACTTGAACTTGGGAAGCAGAGGTTGCAGTCAGCTGAGATGGAGGCACTGCATTCCAGCCCAGGTGACAGAGGGAGACTCTGTCTCTAAACAAATAAGTTAATTAATAGAAAAAAAAGAAAATAGGCCGGGCGCGGTGGCTCAAGCCTGTAATCCCAGCACTTTGGGAGGCCGAGACGGGCGGATCACGAGGTCAGGAGATCGAGACCATCCTGGCTAACCCGGTGAAACCCCGTCTCTACTAAAACATACAAAAAACTAGCCGGGCGAGGTGGTGGGCGCCTGTAGTCCCAGCTACTCGGGAGGCTGAGGCAGGAGAATGGCGTAAACCCGGGAGGCGGAGCTTGCAGTGAGCTGAGATCCGGTCACTGCACTCCAGCCTGGGCGACAGAGCGAGACTCCGTCTCAAAAAAAATTAAAAAAAAAAATAAATAAATAAAAAAAATAAAAAATAAATTAAAAAAAATTAAAAGTACAAAAAAACTAGCCGGGCGAGGTGGCGGGCGCCTGTAGTCCCAGCTACTCGGGAGGCTGAGGCAGGAGAATGGCATGAACCCGGGAGGCGGAGCTTGCAGTGAGCCAGGATCACGCCACTGCACTCCAGCCTGGGCGGCAGAGCGAGACTCTGTCTCAAAAAAGAAAATAATTTCATTTACGGTAGCATCGAATATGTATATATACTTAGGAATAAGTTTTTTTTTTTTTTTTTGAGACGTTGTCTCGCTCTGTTGCCAGGCTGGAATGCAATGGTATGATCTCTGCCCACTGCAACTTCCGCCTCCTGGTTCAAGTGATACTCCTACCTCAGCCTCCTGAGTAACTGGGATTACAGACATGCACAACCACGCCCAGCTAATTCTTTATATTTTTATTAGAGATGGGGTTTCACCATTTTGGTCAAGCTGGTCTGGAACTCCTGACCTTGTGATCTGCCCACCTTGGCCTCCCAAAGTGCTGTGATTACAGGCGTGACCACCGTGCCTGGCCTAGGAATAAATTTATACAAGGAAATGTAAGACTTATGCACTGAAAACTACAAAACATTATTGAAAAAAAAATAAAGGGCCGGGCGCGGTGGCTCAAGCCTGTAATCCCAGCACTTTGGGAGGCCGAGGAGGGTGGATCACGAGGTCAGGAGATCGAGACTATCCTGGCTAACACGGTGAAACCCCGTCTCTACTAAAAATACAAAAAACTAGCCGGGCGTGGTGGCGGGCGCCTGTAGTCCCAGCTACTCGGGAGGCTGAGACCGGAGAATGGCGTGAACCCGGGAGGCGGAGCTTGCAGTGAGCTGAGATCCGGCCACTGCACTCCAGTCTGGGCGACAGAGCGAGACTCCGTCTCAAAAAAAAAAAAAAAAAAAAAAAAGAAAAAGTGTTCTTAAACATGACATCAAAAGCACAATTAATAAAAGATAAAAGGTTAAGATGAAATTGGACCTCATCAAATTAATTTTTCGTTGGCTCACGCCTGTAATCCCAACACTTTGGGAGGCTGAGGCAGGCAGATCACCTGAGGTCGGGAGTTCGAGATCAGCCTGACTAACATGGAGAAACCCCGTCTCTACTAAAAATTCAAAAGACATTAGCCGGGCATGGTGTCACATGCCTGTAATCCCAGCTACTCAGGAGGCTGAGGCAGAAGAATCGCTTGAACCTGGGAGGCGGAGGTTACGGTGAGCTATGATTGCACCATTGCTCTCCAGCCTGGGCAGCAAGAGCGAAACTCTGTCTCACAAAAAAGAGAAGGGAAGGGAAGGGGAGGGGAGGGGGAGAAGGAAGGCTTCACTAGGTAGAAAAGGTAAAATAGATTTCTTCTCAGTGAATAATTATTTTCTCTTTCTCTGGAAACTTTCACAGCAGTCCTAAAGGTAAGCCCTGATCAATTACTTTGGTTTTTTTCCAAGGCGGAGTCTCACTCTGTCACCCAGGCTGGAGTGCAGTGGCATGATCTTAGCTCACTGCAACTTCTGCCTCCCAGGTTCAAGCAATTCTCATGCCTCAGCCTCCCGAGTAGCTGAGATTACAGATGCCCACCACCAAACCCGGCTAATTTTGGTATTTTTAGTAGAGACAGGGTTTCACCATGTTGGTCATGGCTGGTTTCAAGTCCTGACCTCAGGTGATCCACCCATCTTAACATCTGAAAATGATTACAGGCGTGAACCACTGCACCTGGCCCTAATCAATCACATTTATATTACAGCAGCCTGATCTCTAGCTGTTCCAGTCATATTCTCTACCCAAGGAATTTGGAATTCACATCCAAAACCAGTAAGCAGAGTGGACATTTGCTACTGTGAGTGTCTAATCTTCTTCCTATATTTTGAGAAATGTCCACTGTGTGAGTGTTGATGGGACATTTGCCCAATCAATGGGCTGACCAAGGACCATGAGTCCAGAGTAATGCCAAAACAGGATGAGTTTGGAATTTAGAATGGGACCTCCATTTCCAAGAACATGCATGACTTAATATTCTAAAAAGTCTTATGCAGCAGAATATTCAGATATTGGATAAACCCCAACAAATATACATTTAAATGTGTCACTATACAAACAAGAAAATAAGAGGAATTCCCAAGTGTTAAAAAAAAAGTTAAAAGGGAGTAAGGAGTTAATGTCAGAATGCTAAATTCCTGGGGAACCCCTGGAGGCTTATCCTAGAGTCTGGATGATGAATAACTATGTATGAGAGTTGGAGACTAAACTTTGGGTAATAAAAGGCAGCCCTTAATAAAGAGACCTTGTATTCTCAACAGGCTGAGTCAAAGGTAGGCTAGAAAAAAATGTTTCTGGCAGGGCGCTGTGGCTCACGCCTATAATCCCAGCACTTTGGGAGGCTGAGGTGAGCCTATCACCTGAGGTCAGGAGTTCAAGACCAGCCTGGCCAATATGGTGAGACTCCTGCCTCTACAAAAATACAAAAACTAGTGGGGCATGATCGAGGATGCCTGTAATCCCAGCTACTCAGTAGGCTGAGGTGGGAGAATCACTTGGACCTGGGAGGCAGAGGTTGTGGTGAGCTGAGATCATGCCACTGCACTCCAGCCTGGGTGACAGAGCGAGACTCTGTCTCAAAAAAAAAAAAAAAAAAAAAAAAGAAAAAGAAAAAGAAAGAAAAAAAATTGTCCTATCAGCAAAGAGGATAAAATTGAACCTGTCTTTGTGCACATGACTCCAGGTTGACTATGCTGTAAAATGATAATAATACGAGTATCCTTCAGTACTGAGCTTGTTCTAAAGAAAAAAAAAGGCTGGGTGCAGTGGCTCATGTCTGTAATCCCAGCACTTTGGGAGGCCAAGGCGGGTGGATGACCTGAAGTGGGGAGTTCGAGACCAGCCTGACCAACATGGAGAAACCCCATGTCTACTAAAATACAAAATTAGCCAGGCATGGTGGCGCATGCCTGTAATCCCAGCTACATGGGAGGCTGAGGCAGAAGAGTCACTTGAACCTGGGAGGTGGAGGTTGAAGTGAGCCAAGATTGTACCACTGCACTCCAGCCTAGGTGACAAGAGTGACTCCATCTCAAAAAAAAGCATTATTTAAGCAGAAAGAAAGTGATATCAGAGGGCAATTAGATTCACACAAAAGAATGAAGAATGTCAGAAAATACATGCTATAGTTTGTTTTTTTTTTTTTTTTTTTTTTTTTTTTTTTGAGACAGAGTCTCGCGCTGTGTCACCCAGGCTGGAGTGCAGTGGCGCGATCTCGGCTCACTGCAAGCTCCGCCTCTCAGGTTCACGCCATTCTCCTGCCTCAGCCTCCGAGTAGCTGGGACTACAGGCGCCCGCCACCACGCCCGGCTAGTTTTTTGTATTTTTAGTAGAGACGGGGTTTCACCATGTTAGCCAGGATGGTCTCGATCTCCTGACCTCGTGATCCACCCGCCTCGGCCTCCCAAAGTGCTGGGATTACAGGCTTGAGCCACCGCGCCCGGCCTACATGCTATAGTTTGAATGTTTGTGTCCCCTCGAAAATTCATGTTGAAACTTAATAGACTGTAGTAATGCAATCATGGCTCACAGCAGCCTTGACCTCCTGGACCCAAGCAATCCACCTGCCTCAGCCTCTCAAGTAGCTGAGACTACAGGCGTGTGCCACTATACCCAGCTAACTTTTACAATTTTTTGTGGAGATGGGGGTCTTGCTAGGTTGCCCAAACTCCTGGGCTCAAGCAATCCAAAATAAGCAAAGAGAAGAAAATAAAGATGGCCGGGCACGATGGCTCATGCCTGTAATCCCAGCACTTTGGGAGGCCAAGGCAGGCGAATCACTTCAGGTCAGGAGATTCAGACCAACTTGGTCAATATGGCAAAAATCCATCTCTACTAAAAATACAAAAATTAGCTGGGTGTAGTGCGCATGCCTGTAATCCCAGCTACTCGGGAGGCTGAGGCAGGAGAATTGCTTGAACCCTGGATTCTTGAACCTATCTCAGCCTCCTGACTAGCTGGGATTACAGGCAGCTGCCACCATGCCCAGCTAATTTTTGTATTTTTAGTAGAGACAGGGTTTTACCATGTTGGCCAGGTTGGTCTCGAACTCCTGACCAGCAGATGATCCACCTGCCTTGGCCTCCCAAAGTGCTGGGATTACAGGCATGAGCCACCTCACCCGGCCTACTATTTTCACTTCTATTGGCATAGATTAATTTGTGTAGAACATTAATCATGTTTAACAGATCACCATAAAAATCAAACAATGAGGCCGGGCATGGGGGCTCAAGTCTGTAATCCCAGCACTTTGGGAGGCCTAGGCGGGCGGATCACCTGACGTTGGGAGTTCACGACCAGCTTGACCAACATGGAGAAACCCCATCTCTACTAAAAATACAAAATTAGCCAGGTGTGGTGGCACATGCCTGTAATCCCAGCTACTCTCGGGAGGCAGAGGCAGGAGAATCACTTGAACCTGGGAGGCAGAGGTTATGGTGAGCCGAGATGGTGCCATTGCACTCCAGCCTGGACAACAAGAGTGAAACTCTGTCTCAAAAAAAAAAAAAAAAAAAAATTAAACAATGAGAAAACACAGGACCACCGATCTCCAACTCACTTATATATTCATAATGCCTATGATAGTATCTCTTACGGTAATGGCTTCATAGCATCCAAATGAGAATTATCTGGGGCCACTTAAAAATATGGATTCCTAAACCCCAGTCAGATCTACTGAATTATAATCTCTAGGGGTGGAGTGAGGAAAATCTCCCTGTTTAACAAGTACCACAGTGACTATTATGCACACCAAAATTTGTAAATACAACTGGAGCCTCTAAGTAATTGAAAAACACATTGGTATTCAACCCTGATTCCACTTTAAAATCATCTGAAGGTTTTTGGGTTTTTAAAACAATATTGATGTCCAGTCTCTGCTCCTAGAGAATCTGATTTATTAGGCCTGGCATAAGTATTCTGTTTTGCTTTTGTTTTTCCCCCAAAAGTTCCCAGATGATTCTAATGTGCAGCCAACAGTGGAAAAGCCTAGAACCAGAGACATGACAGATGAGCTGAAGAGCCTCAACGAGTCTTTCCCTTGGCATGAAAAAACTGACCTCAAAATGAATCCCTTAAAGGGATATCAGGGACAAATTCTCCAGGATCTCTGCTAAAATGCATGCAAAAAGGATTAATTTATTTTTTATTTTTATTTTATTTTATTTTTGAGATGGAGTCTTGCTCTGTCGCCCAGGCTGGAGTGCAGTGGCCGGATCTCAGCTCACTGCAAGCTCCGCCTCCTGGGTTTACGCCATTCTCCTGCCTCAGCCTCCCTAGTAGCTGGGACTACAGGCGCCCACCACCTCGCCCGGCTAGTTTTTTGTATTTTTAGTAGAGACGGGGTTTCACCGTGTTAGCCAGGATGGTCTCGATCTCCTGACCTCGTGATCCGCCCGTCTCGGCCTCCCAAAGTGCTGGGATTACAGGCTTGAGCCACCGCGCCCGGCCGGATTAATTTATTATATTACTATATTTACCTCTTACCTGGAAAAAACAGAAAACAGCCCCTAGGGAAAGGCTGTAGGATAAATATGTTTGGGTAGATTTCGGGGAGAGGCTGATTTACATATAGTAATTATGGCATTTTGGAACAGGAAGGAGCTGCAGAGATTATTTTATCTACGTGAGGGATGGCCAAACTACACGCCATCTGTTTTTGTATGGCCCACAAGGTAATAATGATTTTAGGCCAGGCACGGTGGCTCACGCCTGTAATCCCAGCACTTTGGGAGGCCAAGGCAGGCGGATCACTTGAGGCCAGGAGTTCAAGACCAGCCTGGCTAACACAGTGAAACCTCGTCTCTATTAAAAATACAAAAATGCGTCAGGTGTGGTGGTGCATGCCTGTAGTCCCAGCAACTCAGGAGGCTGAGGCACGAGAATCATTTGAATTCGGGAGATGGAGGTTGCAGTGAACCAAGATTGTACCACTGCACTCCAGCCAGGGCCACAGAGCAGACTCTATTTCAAAAAGAAAAAAAAATGGTTTTTACATTATTTACTAATTTTAAGAGACAGGTCTCACTATGTTGCCCAGGCTGTAGTGCAGTGGCTATTCACAGGTGCGATCCCACTACTGAGCAACACTGGAGTTTTCACCTGCTCTGTTTCTGACGGGCTGGTTCACCCCTGCTTAGGCAACCTGGTGGCTCCCTGCTCCTGGGAGGTTGCCATATTGATGCCGAACTTAGGGCAGACACACAATTGGCATCATGTGCTGCAGCCCAGAACTCCTGGACTCAAGCACTCCTCCTGCCTCAGCCTCCCGAGTAGCTGGGACTACAGGTACATGCCACCGTGCCCAGTGGTTTTTACATTTTTAAATGGTTGGGGCCAGGTGTGGTGGCTCACGCTTGTAATCCCAGAACTTTGGGAGGCTGGGGTGGGCAGATCACATGAGGCCAAGAGTTCGAGACTAGCCTGGAACATGGCAAAACCCCATCTCTACTAAAAATACAAAAATTAGCCAGGTGCAGTAGCACATGCCTGTTATCCCGGCTACTCAGGAGGCTGAGTCAGGAGAATTGCTTGAACCCAGGAGGCGAAGGTTGCAGTGAACTGAGGCTGTGCTCCAGCCTGGGCAACAGAGTGAAATTCTGTCTCCAAAAAAAAAGTTGGGCGATGGCTCACTCCTGTAATCCCAGCACTTTGAGAGACTGGGGTAGGTGGATCACTTGAGGTCAGGAGTTCAAGACCAGCCTGGGAAACATGGTGAAACCCCATCTCTACTAAAAATATAAAAAATTAGCCATGTGTGGTTACAAAAAATTAGCCGAGGCTCTGTCTTGGGAAAAAAAAAAAAAAGGTTTGTCAACCCCTAAATCTATACCAGAGTAGT
>NW_020257539.1:0-18704 GCF_003255815.1 Theropithecus gelada
GTACAGAACAGACCTACGTCAACAAGCTTCAGTAGAAAAAGGAGGTGGCAAATGTGATCCTTAGAAATGATTAGCTGCTAAGAAACCATTTTCTTCCATAACTTTCTCTTCACAGGAAAAATGTGGTATAAATCCAACTAAGTAAAGCTAATAAACTAATTTGAGCTTCTCCAGTCACCAGCAATAACAGTTCCAACATTTGTAACCACATTTGAATCTGTAACTGTTCTGATAACTGCCTCCAAAAGTCTTTATTTGTTTATATTAGTGATACTTCTGGAAAATTCTTTCAGTAAAAACCAGGCCCCAACAAGAGAAAAAAAAAGGCAAAAATAAAAAGCTTACATTATTGAAAACCAAGAGCTGAACTGATTCTTCAGGGTATGGGAGAATGTTCTTGAATTTTTAGATTTGTGCTCTTGCTTTACATTCAGTGTATATCACCAAGCTGTGCAGCACAGTTCTAGCCAAAGTTCAAGAGACTGTTCTGAAACTGGACATCTACGTCATACAGAGAATTGTTTAATTTGGAGTGGCAAGGTAGGCATAGAACGAGTATGTGTTGTGGGAGGCAAGGTGGCATGGGCTCATGCAGTTCATTCATTCATTCCTTCATTCCTTCATTCATTCATCTTTTTATGTGCCAGACACTCATCTAGTTGCTAAGAAATAAGACAGGTGACCAACATTTTCTCACTTCCGGCAGTTTCCAATCTAATATAAGTGCCATGACGGCTAACCCCTGAAGGATGGAATGATACATCCAGGAAAAGAGAAGCAGGTGTAGTATTTCAGGACAAGAAAAGTATATCATCAAAGATCAGTAAACCAAAGTAATCATTGAATAGCCAGAAGAAATTCAGTGTTGCTGTGGAGAGAGAAGGTACCAGGTAAGCAACGATCAGACCTTGAAGATTCTTATAGGCCCAGGTCAAAGTCTAAATTTATGCTCAGGGTAATGGGAAGTCACTGGTGAAACAGTGTAGCACAGTGAGAGTCCCAATTTTGGAATCAATTCCTGAGTTTGAAAACAATCTCTGCCCTTACTATCGTCTTAAACCATATGAAATTGACAATATTTAGCCACTTCTTACTTACAAAAATGGCAATCTTATATAGTTCAAACAAATAAAATTAAAAAAGAAGAAGAATCAATTCCTGTCTATGAAGTATTCAACTGAAGCCTGCTGAGGTCTCATTCATTACAACAGGGAGTGAGAGAGCCCATCAGAAGTCCAGCCAAAAGGGCCAGGCAGATCTGCTGACTCCTCTCAGAAAATGACACCTGCCTTTGCTGGTGGCGCAGGGAGGCTATGCTTATGCCTGGGTGAGGTACTGATTTCAGCTTTCACTCAGTATCCTCAGAGCCCACCTCCCCTGCAGTGCCTGTGCCTGCTTCTCCTGTCCCTGTTTTGGGTCAGAAAATGTATAACTCTGCAGAGCCTGCGGCTTGTGTCATCCCCCAGCTATCTGATCCTGCTGGAGGAATTCCTGGCAAACAAGGCCCATTGCACACACAGGCCTCTCTTTTCCTTTCTCTTGCTCATTCACTTTTTTTTTTTCCTTTGGCTCAGGAATCTGCCTCCTCTGGTAAGGCAGGGATGAGCTTTCTGAATTGTGTTTATTTGCTGGCACTCTGGTGTGAAAGCACTCCCCGTCAACTGCGTATTAATCTTGTCAGCAGTCTGTATCTATTTTCCTCTGCCTCCCTCCATTGGCCTAATTTATGGCTTTCCCTTCCCTTACTTTCTATTGTCACAATGACAAGGAGAGCTCTGCTTTGGGTGCTCAGGTCTGGGACAGCCACAAGACCTATCCTAATAAGATGAGAGGCAGAGTGATGCAAAATCCTGCAATTTGTGTTGCTGAGCTAAATTTAGATCAGGCCTTCCCTAGTTGATTATGTGCCACTAAGCCAAGTATTTATTGATGTCCCATAACATGCTACACATTTTGCTTAGTGCTATCAGCAAATAAAGAACTAGGAAGTCTGGCCCCATTTTCTAGTGGAGAAGGCATCTGGAACGACTGGCAAACAACACAATCAGAATGTGTCTTTTAATTGCAGAACCACAGATATTAACACCACAGACTTGAGTTGTTCGGACAAAATGAGTCTAAGTTCCAGTTCTAACAATTTCCATGTGTGCGACAATTTTTGTGTCCATTTGTGATAAACATATTAATTATCCTTCTCTAAACCTCAGTTTCCCCATCTCTAAAATCAGTGAAATAATATCGACGCCATAGAGCAGTTATGAGAATTACATGACAGAACGTAGTCTTAGCTCTTGTTTTAATGTGTTGCAAATACCAAGCCCTCAATATATGTGACAATTATTATTTTAAAAGGAGAATGAGAAAAATAAAAAGAGAAAAGGAAAGAATTACTGCTATAATTAGGAAACAGTTAATGTTGTTTTTGAAGCCCTGCTCACTTAACCTTGAGCCTTCTGTTAATATGGAGTTTTTTATATAATTAGAACCTTAACAACAAACTGTGTGTTTGAAATCTTGACAAAACCTCAAGTTGGGCAGCGTCATCCTGTCACTGCCCCGGAATTAGACTGGGACTCAGACATTTAGTGTGCCTAAATCCGTAAGTGCTGTCTTCAAGGACTGTGTATCTTGAGCTGGGACTTCTTTACGACTCGTGGCTAAAATGAGTCCTCACGAGCTAAGTCGGATTCCATGTCTGAACCAGTGCTGCTCTTAGTATCAAGGTCAACTCCTGGCTATTTTTCTAGTCATCTTCTGTGACCAAGGTCATAGTCACGGTGATGGTTAATACTGAGTGTCAACTGGATTGGATTGAAGAATACAAAGTATTGATCCTGGGTGTGTCTGTGAGGGTGTTGCCAAAGGAGATTAACATTTGAGTCAGTGGACTGGGAAAGACAGACCCACCCTCAATCTGGTGGGCACAATCTAATCATCTGTCAACAAATATAAAGCAAGCAGAAAACCGTGAAAAGACCAGACTGGCCTAGCCTCCCAGCCTACATCTTTCTCCCATGCTGGATGCTTCCTGCCCTCAAACATCAGACTCCAAATTCTTCAGTTTTGAGAATCACACTGGCTCTCCTTGCTCCTCAAGCTTGCAGACAGGCTATTGTGGGACCTTGTGATTATGTAAGTTAATACTTAATAAACTCATATATATATATATATATAAAGTATATATATATATAAAGTATATATATAAAGTATATATATATAAAAAGTATATATATATATATATAAAAAGTATATATATATATATAAAGAATATATATATATATAGCCTTTCAGTTCTGTTCCTCTAGGGACCTCTAACTAATACAGCCCTGAATTAGACTCAGCCCAATATGCTGTGAGTGCTTAGCTTGGACTGCAGAAAAAGGGGACCCTAATGAGTTCCAGAAGAAAGCTTTGGCACACAGTATCTCCCTTGATGGGCCCTAAGCCCCTTTCCAAGGACCTGGTCTTCCATTCCTCCCAAGTTGCAATTTCAAACTGAGGTGTATGATTTCTCTGTGGAATTACCCTTTATCTGAATGTTTTTATGAAATTCTAAGAGACCATAGGAATCTGGAAAGTCTCTGGATTCTGATAGTTCTTAATTTAAAATTTGAAAGCAATCCCGAAACTCACTCTGACACGCTCATGTACGAGGAGGACAGAGGGAATGAGACAGATGGTTAACCTACGCAAAGCTTGCTTACCTCTCTGGCCTTTCACAGAATATCCCTCTTGCTTTTCACATGTTCCACCCTGACCTGGCTGATGCTAACTCATCCTTCAGGTCACAGCACAGATGTATTTTAGTCGAGGAAGCCCTTGCTGACCTTCCAAACCTGCCCACCTGAGCATGGACTTCCCTGGACATGATTGAAGTGAGGAACTATTGCAGTTTGTTTGTCTGCATATTGTACCTTTAGCATTAATCTCAGGTTGCTCCTAACTTGTATTGGAGTTTTTCTGTCATCCTGAGAAGTCTCATTCTGATTTCTAGTCAAAATTTTACTCTTGAAAAGTATAATTATTTTTCAGTCCAGTTTCCACTCATGGCTAGGACTCACTTTTGACAAAGACAATTAAGAGGTAAGATATATGATTTTTTGGATGTTGTTGGAAAAAAGCATTTGAGAAATAAGTAGCACCCAAATTCAAAAGTAAATCACTGTTCAAAAAAGAGCTTTTAGTAACAGATCTGTCTCTCTTTCTGTGTGTCTCTCTCATATGCACAAAAGCAACACACACAAACACACACACACACACAGAGTGGCAAATTAGAAGCTGAAAGACATCACAGGAAAAATAGAGACAGACATCTAGTTCCAAACTTACTAATTTTATGCCCCTCAGCAAGTAATTTGATCATACTGTTTCTCAATCCCATCATCTATAAAATTGGGGTAATCATGCCTATCTGATAGGATTGTTAAGAAGATTACGAATAATATCTGTAAAGCACCTCACACACAGTAGGCACTCAATAAAAGGCAATGATGATGATGATGATGATGTCTGACACTCACATGAAAGGAGTAGAGGGAACACTGAGTACCCTGGCAAAACAAACCCATTACAGCCTACGGGGAAATCCCAGGCTGGGACATGAGGTAAGTGAAAGCTCTGGATTCCTGAGATGGTAACGTGCAAACACCATGGAGACATCTGATTACATGACTTAGCACTGATTTGTGGAACTTGCAGACTGTCCAGAACTTGGGGGCCTTTTCCAGTCCCGGGCATAGCTGGCTGCGAGTGTTGACGGAAGCCTCTGCACAGTGACACTTCAGAAAGCAAACTGGCCTTGGCTGCTTCTTTGTACGTAGTAATTGAGACATACCCAAGGGGTTCGCAGCTCCAACCAAATACTTTAGTATACTCCATTTTGTCCATTTGTGTTTCTAAAACTGGTGGCTTCCTCGCTGAGGATGTAGCAACACTTTCTCCTTCAAACCCTCAACCCTGTGAGTTGTTGGCCCGCAGAAGTTCTAACCCACAAAGACAGACAGTCTCTGTCCTTTTCCTCCCCTCAGCTAGGATCCCTAGAGACCTCAGATAGGATCCTTCTATGTCTGAGATCTTCTCTCTCAATTTCTTATGACCTCCAGGAGTTACCCAGGCCCAGCTAATTTTTATCCATTCTACTGCATATTTTACCTATATAAATATTGACAGAATTGAAATCAGAGTATATGTACAAATTTCCATCCTGCTTTTTTCATTTAACATGTTAGTTGGTGAGCATCTTGCATCTTTTAACATTTTTGGTACATGTTATTTTTAGGACAGCATAATATCTCATCACATGAAGGATCAAAATCTACTCAATGTTTCTCTCCTATTGAATATCTGTCTAGATTGCCACTCCTCCTCTTTTTTTTGCTAATATATTTAACAAAGTTTCTGCAGAGAAAGTAAGGGTGATGAAATACATGCAGATGTGTAAGCACCAAATGGGAGAGGATTTCTTAAGGAAGATAATGGAAAGTATTGAGTGCCCTGATTTTACCGCCCTGTTATAAGAACTGGGGGTCATTTCATGAAGTAAAAGCACTCAAGCAATTAAAATAATTAAATAAGTCAAGTTTGTGTGAGTCGGTTGGTGTGATTTGCTCTCACCAGGGAAGTTCAAGTCAAGCACTGTACTATAGTTTAAAAACAACGGAGTCATTTAAAGACCATTCCTTGCATTCATCTCAGGTCAACAGAGGATAAAGATCAGAGTAATCAGGGCTGAGGTTTCAGAACATGATGTGATTACGATGGTGTTCACCCTGTCATGTACAGCCTTCTCAGCTGGCATTGGGTGTTGCGAAATTCCCTTCCTCAGGCATGTGGAACCTTCACCACATGAGAGATTGGTGGGGACATCCCTAAAGCCTGACCTGTTACTCTGTGTTCTCTTAAAAGCAGCATGGATTTCAATGAGCTCTTTTCCATCAAGAGAAGGAAAGCCGTTCCCAGCCATGCCCCTGCCAAGGGCCACAAGGTACTCAGTGGGGTAAATCACAAAGTCTGGTGTATGGTTTAGAAGAGACTTGTGCTAAATTCCTTAAAAAAATTTGGAGTGATTCCAGCCCAGAACTCTCCTGCCAGGAGTAATGGGAGACAATAAAAAAATTAAGTCTGCTAATCCTACCTAGAACTGCCCACGACTACTTTGGGCTGGGGACACACATGCTCAGCCTTCAGAGATGCATATGGGTGCATTTTGTTAATCCCCATCACTGCGTGTCAGGGATAACTGATCTATGACTAAAAATAGTGTGAGGACAGCAATACCAACCATTTGGGGCTGAACTGAGGACACAGTGGAAAACTTGACGGCAACACAGTAGAACCTTCCTGGCCCCAGGCCACAGGCTCAAGGGCAAGAGTCCAGGTTCATCTGCTGAGGAGCGTGATTAACAGACTCACCTTCCAAGAGTGGGCTCCAATGGTGATGATCTTCTAACACTACCGGGCACCTTCTGAGTGTAGGGTAAAGTGATAGGAGCTAGGCATGGCATGGTGTAAGACCTAGTTCTTCTCTGGAAAAAACCTACAACTGAGTGATACTTAAGAAGCATACAGAAAATAAAATAAAAATGATTCTGCTTCACTTCACCGATTTCAGTATGAAACTTTGTCTCCACCACCTACATGAACAGGGAAAGAAATCCAGACTGTAAAAACAGAGGTCCATGCCCATTCTTGGCCCTGGTATAATTCTTTGGGTGGGAGGGAGGGACCTTGGGCAGAAAGAAGCCTCAAGGTCACATTTGCCCATTTGTTCAAGTTAGTTACATGTACTTAGTGCCAAAATTTACTGATAATGTTTTCTGTATAATTATAGAATCATTGAATCTCAGTGTTTTTCCACTATGTAATTATGATATGTCTATTGATATAGGTTGGATGTTGTCCTTCCAAGTCTCAAGATGAGATATAATCCCCGTTGTTGGAGGTGAGGCCTGATAGAAGGTGTTTGGATCATGGTGCAGATCTCTCATGAATGGTTTAGTGCCATCCCCTTAGTGCTGCCCTTGTGATAGTGAGTGAGTTCTCGAGAGACCTAATTGTTTAAAAGTATGTGGTACCTCCTCTCGCACTCTCTATTGCCCCTGCTTCTGCCGTGTGAGATGCCTGCTCCCTCTTTGCCTTCCGCCATGACATTGTAGCACCACAAGAACATCCTAACACGCCTACTATGTGTCAGATGTGGTGCAAAGAACATTTTTAAGATTGCCTTAAAAGCTTGTTATAGTGATCTTGCCCAAAATGTATTTAATGAAAGAATAGTTCTTGGGAAAACTGCTAGGTATTCTCAAGAAAGAGCCTCATGCCATATTCCATTAGAGTCGCAATTGGTGACCACAATACAGAGTCACATTGAGACATCCCTTATCCTACTCAGAGTTCCAGACATAATTGATAGTGACAAAGGCACTCATTTTACTCCTTAGCATATAAAATCCTAGGCTGTTGGACAAGACATTCAATGGAGCTTTTACCTCCCTTGATGGCCTCAGGTTGCAGGCCTCATAGAGTTACATAATAGCTTACTTAAACAAGTTCAAATTCAATTAAATAAAAAACGTCATATTTCAATCATCAGTCAACGATTAGGGATTAATTATAACAAAGAATATAACTCCATTATTTTTTATTTTACTAGTGACAGCTTTTAAGCGTCACCCTTGCCTTTCTCCTGGTGTCTGTTATCCGGGCAAGCAGAAAAGAAAGCTTAGGTGCTTCCTCCCTTCAGCACCCATGGGAGGTTCAAACTAGACAAGTCCCTACTTGAATGCAGGGACCCTTCTCTGGGCCCCACCCCATCACCCACCTATTTTACCTATGAGAGTTTACCTACAAAGGCACTTAAAACAGCTTCTAGCCCACAGTACAGTGAGTGGTATATAGGCATTAGTCATCATGATTATTGGAATTGCTGTCCTTGTTGATGGTTTTATTGTGAGAGAAGAGTACTGGCTATCCCCTGACTTGTGGCTTTCACTTCAACTTTGTGCCATTCCTGGAAAGCACACAATATGACTGACTTTTCCAACTTCTGCTTTTCCCTGAAGATTAATCCCTTATATTAGATATGGCTGGTTATTCAATCTTCTAGTGGACAATAAATTACTAAATCCCTTGGGGGAAAAGGCCTAACTTTATGTCAGCCACTCTGTGAAGCTTTTCCTAACTTTTCCATGTGGAGTTCATCACAAGCACCTCCTTTAATATGGTCCTACGCCCCTGCTCTATCAGAACATTTGCCACTCTGTGCTGGAGTCTTTATGTACTGGTCTCTTGTCCCCACCAACCTGTGAGCTCCTTAGGGAAGGAACTATGCTGGCTTATCTCTGAATGCTTTTCCATTTTTTTCACTGTGGAGAAAAGCAAAGGGAACAAAGCAAAAATATCCCTTTTATGCATGCTGAAATTAAAAGTTTTGATATCTCTCTCTCTTGCTCTCCTGTGTGTGTGTGTGTGTGTGTGCGCGCGCGTGTGTGTGTATTTCCTGATGAAAATATTCATCGAACAATTAAATCAGGCTGGGGTTTGGAAACAGGTCAGGTCTAGAAATAATGATTTAATGGTCATTTTTTTTTTTTTTTTGCACACTGCTTTTAGAAATAATAGGAGTAGAAAAGGTCACCGGCGATGAGATTTCAGAGAGAGAGGAGGAGAGGGTAAGAGGAGTCTGGAGTTCCCAAATGCTTGCCCCTTATCTCTGCAGATAGAGCAAATTGTTCCTTCTTTGCATCTCTAACAGATTCAAGCCCTTTCTAAGCTCTGGGGCCAATTTTGACCTTAGGGACATTTAAGCAACTCTGAATCCTTTCTAACCATTCATTCATCTCTGCAGCTAATCCCGGATATGAACCAGTCCTGGGAAGTGTGTCTCTCTTGCCTTGTTCTCCAGGGTCTCATTATGTATGATAATCTTTCTAGAATCTTAATTCAACTTTGTCTTGGCCATGAGGTGCAAATTAGTCATGATGAGTGTGCAGGGTTGAGATAAGAGTGATTAAATGGGACTGGGGTGGACGGGTGATCCAAAACAAAAATAAAATCTGAACAGGATGCCAAAGCTTCATACATGAATCAAAAACAAAGGAATGAGTATGGAAAGCAATGGCTAATATTAGTTCCTGAGCTGTCACAACAAAAGGAACAGAGCACAAATGTAAGCACATGTGGGATCTCCTAAAGTCAAGAGCCAGAAGAATGTGCCAGTATTAATAAAATGTGAGAAACAAGGCACTCATATACCCTGCTAGAGGAAATGGTATCAACCGCCTTGGATAGAATTAGGAAATATGTATGTGTATATATATATACTTTTTTTTTTTTTTTGAGACAGAATCTGGCTCTGTCACCCAGGCTGGAGTGCAGTGGCGTGATCTCAGCTCACTGAAGCCTTCACCTCCTGGGCTCAAGTGATTCTCCTGCCTCAGCCTCCCAGGTAGCTGGGATTACAGGTATCACCACACCTGGCTGATTTTTGTATTTTTAGTAGAGACGGGGTTTCATCATGTTGGCCAGGCTTGTCTCAAACTCCTGACCTCAAGTAATCTTCCTGCCTTGGCCTACCAAAGTGTTGTGTTGGGGTTACAGGCATGAGCCTCTGTGCCCACCAAGGAAATATATTTCAAAAGCCCTGACGATGTATATACTCCTTAATTTTGTCATTCCACATCTAACCACTTAATGTAAGAAAATAATCTTTAGCATGGATGTTAATTTACAGAAATATCCATAGAAGATAGAATGGAGAAGAAAATGAAGTCAATTGCTAAATTATGTAAGAAGATAGATGGGTCACTAGATAATATTAGGAGCTTGGAACATTCCTCCTGAACATATCCTCATACCTTTTTTCCTTGCTTCCTTTAAGTCTGCTCAAATATGTCGCCCTTTCAATGTGGCCTTCCCTAAACACTCTCACCTCCCATCCCTCCACCCTGTTCCTCTTTGCTATTTCATTCTTGTCTATAGCACTTATAGAACACTTTCTATAGCTCTTTCAAACACACTATAGAAACTAACTTATTTTGTCTCTCTGTCTGAATGGTAATCTCTACAAGAAAAAGGATTCTTGGTCTGTTTTGTTCACTGCTGCATTCCCAAAGCCTATGAGAGTAAGGGCACACAGGGCATAGTTGTTCCAAGGTTCTTTGGGGGGGAAATGTGGAAAAGAAAAGTCTGCCTCCTGGGCGGAATTTGTGAGTGCAGGCTGTGTCACAGTTTTGGAGGTGGGGAAGACAGGCAGGGAATGGGTTGAGAAAAATTTGCCCACCAGTGGCTCTATAAAAGGGATAGGGCCCTCCCTCTTTCTGCCTCAACAACCCAAACACACAAATAATAGCCAGGTTTGCAAGGGTTTGGCAGATGAGTGACTGTTACCCAAGTGAACAGATTTTGCTAGTGTCTCCTGCCACACTTCTCCCTTCCGTCTCGAACTCTTTCACCTACAACTCCCTCCTCCCAACTCTTCTCAGCTTTTGCTGCTTATTCCTCTATCTCACAGGTTTCGCACAGAACCAAGAGGCAGTCTCTCCTCTAGTAAGTTTCCCAAATCATATGCCCATGTAAATTATGATTCCAAGGCTAAAGTTTTGCTAAAATCTTGGTGAACAACTGTTGGGTTTCTGTAGAAGAAATTTCATCAACACATGTAGGGAAATAATCCCCATGTAGAGGAAGCTCAGTTGGTTGATTATTCTTTCTTGTCTTTTATTCTTCCTATTTGGTTGTGGAGGCAAGAATAGCTTTGAGGTAAGCGTTGGCAGCTTTGATAGAAACAGAGGTCCCTAGGGCCCAGTTGTTCTTGCATGCCAAGAAAACTAAGGTGTTGACCTTCCAGAAGGATCTAACAGAGCCCTGGTTAATCCATCTCATTCTGGCATCAGGAGAGTGAAATAACCAGACCTTAAACCATGTGTCAGCCATCTCACCAGTAAACTTAGATCAACCATTCAATCACCCATGGCTTTGTGATTGTTCATCACAGAATGCCTGTAAAGTAATGTCATTTACACTTCTGGGGTCAATCAAATCAGGCATACCATAAGTGCAGTGACAGGTTAAGTTTCCAGGATAGTGACATCAATGATACAACTCCCAAATTCAGTTTACCTATTGTACTTCTAAACTATTAAAAGGCACAGAGGAGCCAAGATGGTCAGTTTGATGTGCAAATTGCCTGGACAAAAGTGGAATTTTACAGCTCTGGATAATGTCATATTGTGTTATCCTGTCATCAAAATTGGTCCCAGAGAACAGCACATCAGGATGTGTCAGTGCTGTATGTAAGATGACTGCCAGCTGCCCAAGTTTAAAAAGTAAGATGAAACATTTTTCTAAGAATAGCGCTTTACACCTTCTTCGGGCTTTCCATCAGGAAAAATCTCAACACATTTGACTAATTTAATTATTTATCTTTAATTCTGTTTTTGTACCAGATTTCATAAAAAAAGGAAATGAACATTTATTATTTTCCTTGTACCAGTGTGGTGGCTATTTGACAAATGTAACAGAATGCTAAAATGGAATTTAATGCTGAAAGACTCTATTTGTCAGGATTCTCCAGAGAAACAGAACCCATACGACACACACACATGCACACACACACACACACACACACACGATGTAGTATAAGGAATTGACTCTTGCAATTATGGAGGCTGAGAAATCCCACAATGTGCTGTCCGCAAGCTAGAAACCCGAGAAAGCCAGTGGTATAGCTCTGAGAACCAGAGGCCTAATAGTGTACGTCTCAGTTAAGGGCGGGAGAATACTGATGTCCTAGCTCAACAGTTGGAAAAATAACAAATTCTCCTTTTCTCTGACTGTTTGTTTTATTCGGGCCCTCAAAGAATTAAATGATGCCCAGCATATTAAGGAGGGCCATCTGCTTTACTTAGTCCACCAAATGAAGTGCTGATCTCATCCAGAAACATCCTTATAGACACACCCAGAAATAATGTTGAATCTGGGCATTTTGTCAAGTTGACACAAAAAGTTAACCATCATAAACATCAAGAAAAAACTGATTCCACAAATTTGCACAACTTTCAAAGGAAATGATCAAAATCTCACGTGGAACTCACTCACTCACTTGCATGAGGTACATAAACAGTCAAGAGATGTATATTTGAAGAAAATTTATTTGGAGAGAGCTGTGCTATGTGTCTCCCATCCCACTCTTCCAAGGGAGAGATAGGTGAAGGTACCACTGCCTAAGCCCAAATCTGAAAAGAGAGGCTTTTAAGGGACCAATATGAGGTCTTAACAGAAGTCCTTGGAACTTAGGGGGATATAATAGTTTAGTGTCTGAGCCACATCTGAGGAATATAAATAAACAAAAGCTGGCTGAAACTGAATAGAGGGCTCTAGCATGAGAATCGACTACACTCCTAGAGTCAAGAGGAAAGAACTGTGCGTTTTCTGTGAACCAGATGATTGGAAAGGACTGCTTGGAGGGCACATCAGACCTCAGCAGGAGGGAAGCTGGAGGTGGATTACTGGATACCTGGATATTATGCAAGAAAGCAAATAGTAATGCATGCCAGACAAACTTTAGGTGAGAGAATCCTAGTGATAGCCGAGGGTGGGGTCATCAAAGAATTTCCAAAAGCATCCAGATAAGGAAGAATCAGGTCCCCAGACTGCCAACTTGGAGCCACACCATCATTCCTACTCCTTTCACCTCTGCCTTCTTCCATCTGCTCTAACCCTGGGGAAACCAGAAGCACTAGTTGGAGAAGAAGAAGGCTAGCTACATGAGGAAAGAGAAAAGCAGTCAATTGCACCTCCCTTCTGGAACTGACTGCATACTTCCTGCTCAAAGAGGACCTAGAGGCAGGAGGGTACAAGCATCAAGTTTAAATAAAGTTCTACCATTTTAATTCCTGAATTGAAACTGTATTTGTGATTCTAAAGGATTTAGCAGATGTACTACCTAAGAGTGACGAGAGAAGTAATGAGACCTGGAAGGCTGAATAATGGCCTCCCAAAGATGTCCACATCTTAAGCCTTGGAACCTGTGAATATGTTA
The DNA here is from genome assembly GCF_003255815.1 of Theropithecus gelada. Lineage (NCBI taxonomy): Eukaryota > Metazoa > Chordata > Mammalia > Primates > Cercopithecidae > Theropithecus > Theropithecus gelada. Next base: position 13,040 of record NW_020257539.1, read on the forward strand.
CTTGAATGGCAAAAGAGACTTTGTAGATGCAATGTAGTCAAGAATTTTGACTTGGAGAAATTATCCTGGATTAACAAGGATGGCCCAATATAATTGCTATGGTCCTCATGAAAGTTATGTAGAAGGGTCAGAGACACAGAAGGCAATGTGATTGCAGAAGAAGAGGGACAGCAAGAGGTGGAAAGATGCTATGCTGCTGGATTTGAAGATGGAGGATGGGACCACAAGCCAAGGAATTTATGCAGCCTCTAGATGCTAGGAAAGGGCTAGGAAACAGATTTTCTCCTAGAACCTCCAAAAGGAACACACCCCTGCAGACTTATTTTAGGACTTCTGACCTCCAGAACTATAAGATAATACATATGTGCTATTTTAAGCCACCATATGTGTGGTAAGTTTTTAAAGCAGCAATAGTAAACTAATACATGGAATTTGCTCAAGTTTTCTTGAAGATGCAAGGGAGAAGCCTCATTGACTAAAATTAAATGTACAGGAAGAAACAAAGACTGTCTTGTGATTTTGTATCTCACAAGGCAAGTTTATTTTGTGTAATAGTTACACTTTGTCATCTCCATTAGTATTCACAATAATTTTGTAATTAGCTATTATAGTTCTCATTTTTAAATGAAGAAACTGAACATCAGAAGTTAAGAAACTTGCCTAAGGTGACACAGTAGGCAAGTGAGACCAAAATAGGGAAAGAGCCTGCAGTACTGGTGGTGCCTTAGCTGGTACAAGCACTCTCTCATCAACCTGGCTCCAAAGCCCATCCCTTTGTCATTGCACTATGCCATCTTTTAGATGCGTTATTCTCGTTTTCACATGGGTCACAAGCTATGAAACACTTTCCATAAGTCTGGTGCCTCCTAAGTGTCCTATTTTTCCTGAGAAGATTCAATGCCTGGTTCCTCCTATTTAACTTTCCTAACACCTTGATCTTGGTGTCTCAAGTCAAATTCTAGCTCTGATGTCTTGTGACTAGACTGGATTTTCCAGGATCCTTCCCTGACTCAATCTTTCTCAAAAGAACTTTATCATTTAGATCATCATCTAGGCCTGCTTCCTGCTTCTCTTGATTTCTAATTTCTCTTAATGCTACCACCATTGTCACAGTCTTAAAAGCTCAAAGGTTTGGAATTATATTAGTACTTCTATTTATAGCATCCTTTAAGCCCATGGTTGCCATGGGAAGTATATTGTCCCCTGGGATATTGACCCTACTCCTGCCCAGTCCCACTTCTAGCCAAGGTGGAACAAACACTGGACACCAGTCAACATGGGACAGCGATCTCTAAGAGATTGGAGGCAAATAATTTCTACAATTGCCCCAGTATATGGTCTGGGAGAATTTCCAGGCCATAGTATAAGACGGGAAGCCTAGTTGGAAGCTAGCAGACTCCTGAACTGAGAAAACAGAACTAGCAGTATGAGGAGGTCAAAGCAACTAGAGTTCACAGGGCAGAGAAAACAGCTATACAGCAGAGAAGCTCCAAGAACTGCAGAGGATCCCCTCAACTATTCAGCAGTGTACTGATTAGTACATGTGTGAGGAAACTATCTGAGATCAAGAAACTACTCAAAAGGAGCAGTGGGAGCAAGCACTGGAAGTCACAAAGGGCTGTGAATGGTCCATATTCTCACAAGCCAGAGTAGAAAAATGTCATAATTCACAAGCATTGAGTAGGACACTCAGAAGTTTATTGCCTCAAAACTTTGTGTTGTTCTTTACAGACAAGATTAAAAAGCCAGCCTTGAGGGAATCAAACGGTTTCCAAACAACTTGTGTCCAGGAGGAAAGTGCAAGAATATTTATTGGGATATAAAAGTATTCAGCACTTAACAAGGTAAAATTCACAAGGTTTTGCATCTCATTAAAAATTACCAGATATGTAAAGAAGCACAAAAATATAAAAACCAATCCAAAATTTTTACAAATGGCAACATTAGCAGAGGCCTTTAATCAGTTATTAGAATTTTTTCCATATGTTTGAAAAGTTAAGTAACGATATAGAAGATATATATTTTTTAAAGATAAAACTCAAACTTATTTTTTGTTTGTTTTGGGGTTTTTTGGTTTGTTGTTGTTTGTTTGTTTGAGAAAGGGTGTCACTCTGTCACCCAGGCTGAAGTGCAGTGGCACAATCATAGTTTGCTGCAGCCTCAACCTCTCTGACTCGAGCAATCCTGTCACCTCAGCCTCCTGAGTAGCTGGGACTACAGGGATATACCACCATGCCCAGATAACTTTTGTATTTTTTGTAGAGTCCGGGTTTCACCATGTTGCCTGGGCTATTCTTGAACTCCTGGGCTCAAGCCATCCACATACCTCAGCCTCCCAAAGTGCTGGCATTAAAGGTATGAGCCACTATGCTTGACCTCCAAATCAAACTTTCAGAGATGAAAAAAATACTAAAATGAAAAATACACTGGATGGAATTAGCAGCAGATTAGAAATCTCATAAGGAAACATCAGTGAACTTGACAAAAAAAAAGCAATATTAACTGTCCAGAATGAAACAGAAAAAAAATGAACAGAATATCAGTGATCTGTGAGGCAACTTCAAATGGTTCCATATATAGATGCTTCTTGACTTACAGCGGTGTTATATTCCAGTAAACCCATTGTTAAGTTGAAAATATTGTAAGTCATTACTGCATTTAATATGCCTAAACTTCTGAATATCATATCTTAGCCTAGCCTACCTTAAATGTGCTCGAAACATTTATATTAGCCTACAGTTGGGCAAAAGCTTATAACACAAAGCCTATTTTATAATAAAATGTTAAATATTACATGTAACTTACTAAATACTGCACTGCAAGTGAAAAACAGAATAGTAATATAAGTACTCAAGTATAGTTTCTATGTAACATTTCTGCACCATTGTAAAGTTGAAAAATAGTCAAAGCATTGTTGAGTCTAGCACTGTCTGTTTATATAATGCAGTACAAGGAAAGTCTGGAGAATGCTGGATATGCTCATGATCTTAATTGTAGTGATGGGTTGATGGCTGTATACATGTATCGAAACATTTCAAATTGAACATTTTAAATGTGTGCATCTTATTATATGTCAAGTATACCTCAATAAAGCTGAAATAGGGCAAAAAGGTATATTAAAATATATGTTCAACAATAGTCCTTCTGTCTCCTCCTTTCCCTGCCCTATGCTCTCTCCCTCAGCCACCCCATCTCTGGATTGACAGCTCAGTCTGAGCTGTGTACTGGCTCTCTTCCCAGTGTTTTCCCCATAGGGGATCCCTTTCTTAGTAACTATCTCCATTCAGCTGCAGCAGCAGGGACCTGGCCAGGGACAAATTGAACCTTCTTCACCATGCTGCTATGAATACAAAATGAAAATCGATCGTAAAATCGTCAGAGAAGATGAAGTTGTTTCAAAAGTCATTACAAAGTACTACAAGCATCATAAATCATTTTGAAAAGACAAGTCAATCTGGTGAATTAGCATTTCTGTGAATTAGCCATTTGGCAAATCGGTTTTCAGGGAATTGTCTTTTGGTAAATTAACTAGAACTCCCTGGCACCATATCCTTCTTTTACTGAGGGAAATAGATGGGCTAAAAAGAGTATTAATCTTACATGAATTACCATAAGAATCTGTATGACCCTCCTAGAAGACAGACTTTGCATTTGCCAAAGAAGTTAATATGTTATTATTTGCAAGATTCTCTTGCCTGGAATTTACATTTTATTGATTTATAAGGTTTTTATCTTTAGAGTTGTGGCTGGAGAGTCAAGTAAAGTACTAGAAGAATTCATAATTCAATGGAATGGTACTAGAGTTATCACCAGAGCTAACTGGTAAAAGCACCAAAATGTATTTAGAATTGTGACTAGAATTGATCAAGAAGATGAGAAGTGAACATTAAAGTATGCATTAAAGACATACATTCATTGAAAACAGTCTAAATGGTGGTTTCTATAATTCTGTCTGCCTCAATCGGGTGAAAAACTTTGAGTATGTTCGCAGAACTAGAGAGAAGGGTAAATTAACTGGATAAAAGATGTGACATCTATCCAATCTAGGGATACACATTTAGAGTCTTTGTTGACATAGGAACCATAAAGTAGGCCCAACAAGCCATCAGCACCTCCGGCAGCATCATGTCGCATGGTGTAATACTACAGAGGTCCTATGTACTGGTCTGCCTAAAAAATAACTGCAACCTGGCCTCATATATTTCCACTCAGTAATTGCAAATCTCCCAAGATGGTAAAACATCCAAAGTGTGTTATTGATCATCTGTGGCACCAACAGAATTATCCTAGATATTTAAAACCCCATATCACATATTCTTGTCTTGGATTCTTAACCTCTGCTTGAATGAGACCTCTGCTTGCTTAAGATAGAAAAAACATTCCTCATCATAATGAAAGTGCTTTTCAGTCCTGAGAAAGATTAGAATTTAATATACTAATGATGAAGTAAATCAACACATACTACAGTATTTTTAAATATTTTTAGGAATAATATTATATACGTTTGTTACTTAATACATCTTTAATGTCCAAAAAAGTCTGACATATTAGTCAAACAAAAATCCAGTTACATAGTAAAGGAGTAGTGCCTTTCATAATAACTGTTCACACTGCTTTAGACGGTTTGCAAAAGGAAGCACAAGTCTTTTTTAACTTTTGATAGAATGGTAGATTAAAGATGGTTTGTGCTATGTTATTGCTTTATTCTTCTGCCAGGAGATTTTTGGGTCTCACACAGCTAACAACATTTTAAACCTAATTGAAGAAATAGTGATAGATTGGAAAAATGTCATACAATTATTATTGTCAATGGAACTATCAAGATGAGGCATATTAAGAATCACAAGCATAAGACATTTATTCACACATTTCAACGGAGTGTTCCAAAGAAATTACAGCATAGCGTAATATAGCAGAATCACAGGCTGATCCAGTAAAACAGAGAGCCACTATCATCAGCCAATTGACTTTATCTTGTAATATAAACAATGTTTAGAGAAGATGAAATCATAGCTAGTTCACGTTAAAAAACTGTTCTAACAATGACAACAACAAATAGCCTGAACCTCATAATTTGTAGATGGCAATATTAGGTAGTAAAACTTAGCAAAAACAATGATTGCTAAAAGAAAGTAGTTTACTGAAACCTGCTGCAAAGTAATCAACTGAAACGGCTTGAGCATTCGTTGTTTCTCTCATGAATCCTGCAGTAAAGAACCTCCTATTGCTCAATTACACTGATGATTTTATTTATTTATTTTTTTTTGTTTTCTTTTTTTTTTTTTTAATTTATTTATTATTATTATACTTTAAGTTGTAGGGTACATGTGCATAACGTGCAGGTTTGTTACATATGTATACTTGTGCCATGTTGGTCTACTGCACCCATCAACTCGTCATTTACATCAGGTATAACTCCCAATGCAATCCCTCCCCCCTCCCCCCTCCCCATGATAGGCCCCGGTGTGTGATGTTCCCCTTCCTGAGTCCAGGTGATCTCATTGTTCAGTTCCCACCCATGAGTGAGAACATGCGGTGTTTGGTTTTCTGCTCTTGTGATAGTTTGCTAAGAATGATGGTTTCCAGCTGCATCCATGTCCCCACAAAGGACGCAAACTCATCCTTTTTTATGGCTGCATAGTATTCCATGGTGTATATGTGCCAC